>NW_027250945.1:0-81803 GCF_044704955.1 Pristiophorus japonicus
GTCTCTCTCTCTCTCAATCTCTCTCTCTCTCTCTCTCAATCTTTCTCTCTCTCTCTCTCTCTCAATCTTTCTCTCTCTCTCTCACTCTTTCTCTCTCTCTCAATCTTTCTTTCTCTCTCTCTCTCAATCTTTCTCTCTCTCTCAATCTTTCTCTCTCTCTCTCTCTCTCTGTCTCTCTCTCACACTCACCCTCTCTCTGTCCCTCTCTCTCTCCCTCTGTCTCTCCCTCTGTCTCTCACTCACTCTCTCTCTCTCTGTCCCTCTCTCTCTCCCTCTGTCTCTCTCCCTCTGTCTCTCCATTTCTCTCACTCTCTCTGCTCGCTGTCTCTCTCTCTCTCTCTCCCTCTGTCTCTCTCTCTCTCTTTCTCCCTCCGTCTCTCTCTCTCTCTCTCTCTCCCTCTGTCTCTCACTCACCCTCTCTCTCTCTCTCTCTGTCCCTCTCTCCCTCTCTCTCTCCCTCTGTCTCTCCCTTTCTCTCACTCTCTCTCTGCTCTCTGTCTCTCTCTCTCTCCCTCTGTCTCTCTCTCTCTCTCTCTCTCTCCCCCTCTGTCTCACCCTTTCTCTCACTCTCTCGCTCTCCCTCTGTCTCTCTCTCTCTCTCTCCCTTTGTCTCTCTCTCTCTCTCTTTCCCTCTGTCTCTGTCTCTCTCTCTCTCCCTCTGTCTCTCTCTCTCTCTCCCTCTCCCTCGCCCTCTCCCTTTCTCTCTGTCTTTCTCTCTGCTCTCTGTCTCTCTCTCTCTCTCCCTCTGTCTCTCTCTCTCTCTCTCTCTCCCTCTGTCTCTCTCTCTCTCTCTTTCTCCCTCTGTCTCTCTCTCACTGTCTCCCTCTCTGTTGTTCTGTATACAAATCTATCTCTATAACTGGGCCGTGGATGGGAAGTCTCCGAGTTTCCGGAGAGAAGTTCCTATTTCGGTTGAATGTGATGTTTGTGGTGTTTATGGGGCGGAGCTTCAGCTGTGGGAACACAACTCCCAACTTTCCCGCTGGCCCGCTGTTTCGCAATCATTGGGGGTCCTCACGTCCGTTTTCCCCCCCCACCCCAGGCTCGCCTGACCCCTTGGGGGCAGACTGAGATACAAGGGACGCTTGATTGATGGCAGGGCTATTCGCCCATGGGGGTTGTGTGTGGAGCGTGGAGCAGGGAGATGGAGCATCCCATGGGTGGGGGGGTGTGTGGAGCAGGGAAATGGAGCGTCCCATTGCGGGCGGGTGGAGGGGGGGGGGTTGTCAGCTGATCGCTGCCTGGTCCAGTTGGCCTCAGTACTTTGACTAGACTTCACTTGGAGACCTGATAGAGGTGTTTAGAATTACAAAGCGGCTTGTTGCAGTAGTGTCGGTACAGGAGATGTTTCCACTTGCAAAGGAGACCAGAACTCGGAGCTATCAATACAGGTTGGTCCCCACGAAACCCAATCGTGAATTCACGAGACAGTGGTGAGAGTGGTGAGTGTTGTATTCCGAACACAGATGAGACTGCACACAGGGAGGTTAAAGTCAGAGTGACCTCAGTCTTTAATAAGACACTCCAGAGTGAGGAACATGTCTTATATACAGTGCTCCCAAGGGATGCTGGGATCCCTTGGGACTTCAGGAGATGAGCCCCCTGGTGGCGGAACATGGGAGTGCATGTTTTACAGATACACAACAGTGAAACGGGCTGCCACAGCGGAGTGTTTGAGGTGACTGGTACAGACAAATTTAAGGGCAAGCGGGATACACACATGAGAACATAACATTAGAACAGAAGAAATAGGAGCAGGAGTCGGCCATTCGGCCCCTCGAGCCTGCTCCGCCATTTAATACGATCATGGCAGATCCGATCATGGACTCAGCTCCACTTCCCCGCCCGCACCCCATAACCCTTTATTTATCGGTTAAGAAACTGTCTATCTCTGTCTTAAATATATTCAATGACCCAGCCTCCACAGCTCTCTGAGGCAGAGAATTCCACAGATTTACAACCCTCTGAGAGAAGAAATTCCTCCTCATCTCAGTTTTAAATGGGCGGCCCCTTATTCTAAGACCATGCCCCCTAGTTCTAGTCTCCCCCATCAGTGGAAACATCCTCTCTGCATCCACCTTGTCAAGCCCCCCTCATAATCTGATACGTTTCCATAAGATCACCTCTCATTCTTCTGAATTCCAATGTGTATAGGCCCAACCTCCTCAACCTTTCCTCATAAGTCAACCCCCTCATCCCCGGGATCAACCGAGTGAACCTTCTCTGAACTGCCTCCAAAGCAAGTATATCCTTTCGTAAATACGGAGACCAAAACTGCACGCAGTACTCCAGGTGTGGCCTCACCAACACCCTGTATAACTGGAGCAAGACTTCCCTGCTTTTATACTCCAGCCCCTTTGCAATAAAGGCCAAGATACCATTGTCCTTCCTGATCACTTGCTGTACCTGCATACTAACCTTTTGTGTTTCATGCACAAGGACCCCCAGGTCCCGCTGTACTGCGGCACTTTGCAATCCCTCACTCCCCCAATCACACTGTGTGCTCCCCCTCCCTCACTCCCCCAATCACACTGTGTGATCCCCCTCCCTCACTCCCCCAATCACACTGTGTGATTCCCCCTCCCTCACTCCCCCAATCACACTGTGTGATCCCCCTCCCTCACTCCCCCAATCACACTGTGTGATCCCACTCCCTCACTCCCCCAATCACACTGTGTGATTCCCCCTCCCTCACTCCCCCAATCACACTGTGTGATTCCCCCTCCCTCACTCCCCCAATCACACTGTGTGATCCCCCTCCCTCACTCCCCCAATCACACTGTGTGATCCCCCTCCCTCACTCCCCCAATCACACTGTGTGATCCCCCTCCCTCACTCCCCCAATCACACTGTGTGATCCCCCTCCCTCACTCCCCCAATCACACTGTGTGATTCCCTCTCCCTCACTCCCCCAATCACACTGTGTGATTCCCCCTCCCTCACTCCCACAATCACACTGTGTGATTCCCACTCCCTCACTCCCCCAATCACACTGTGTGATTCCCACTCCCTCACTCCCCCAATCACACTGTGTGATTCCCCCTCCCTCACTCCCCCAATCACACTGTGTGATCCCCCTCCCTCACTCCCCCAATCACACTGTGTGATTCCCCCTCCCTCACTCCCCCAATCACACTGTGTGATCCCCCTCCCTCACTCCCCCAATCACACTGTGTGATTCCCCCTCCCTCACTCCCCCAATCACACTGTGTGATCCCCCTCCCTCACTCCCCCAATCACACTGTGTGATTCCCCCTCCCTCACTCCCCCAATCACACTGTGTGATCCCCCTCCCTCACTCCCCCAATCACACTGTGTGATCCCCCTCCCTCACTCCCCCAATCACACTGTGTGATCCCCCTCCCTCACTCCCCCAATCACACTGTGTGATCCCCTCCCTCACTCCCCCAATCACACTGTGTGATCCCCTCCCTCACTCCCCCAATCACACTGTGTGATCCCACTCCCTCACTCCCCCAATCACACTGTGTGATTCCCCCTCCCTCACTCCCCCAATCACACTGTGTGATCCCCCTCCCTCACTCCCCCAATCACACTGTGTGATCCCCCTCCCTCACTTCCCCAATCACACTGTGTGATCCCCCTCCCTCACTTCCCCAATCACACTGTGTGATTCCCCCTCCCTCACTCCCCCAATCACACTGTGTGATTCCCCCTCCCTCACTCCCCCAATCACACTGTGTGATTCCCCCTCCCTCACTCCCCCAATCACACTGTGTGATCCCCCTCCCTCACTCCCCCAATCACACTGTGTGATCCCCTCCCTCACTCCCCCAATCACACTGTGTGATCCCCTCCCCCACTGATGGGGAGACTCTCTATAAAAGGGGTCCGTGATGGGGAGACTCCCTCTATAAAAGGGGTCCCTGATGGGGAGACCCTCTATAAAAGGGGTCCCTGATGGGGAGACTCTCTATAAAAGGGGTCCCTGATGGGGAGACTCTCTATAAAAGGGGTCCGTGATGGGGAGACTCTCTATAAAAGGGGTCCCTGATGGGGAGACTCTCTATAAAAGGGGTCCCTGATGGGGAGACTCTCTCTATAAAAGGGGTCCCTGATGGGAAGACTCTCTATAAAAGGGGTCCCTGATGGGAAGACTCTCTATAAAAGGGGTCCCTGATGGGGAGACTCCCTCTATAAAAGGGGTCCGTGATGGGGAGACTCTCTATAAAAGGGGTCCCTGATGGGGAGACTCTCTATAAAAGGGGTCCCTGATGGGGAGACTCCCTCTATAAAAGGGGTCCGTGATGGGGAGACTCTCTATAAAAGGGGTCCCTGATGGGGAGACTCCCTCTATAAAAGGGGTCCCTGATGGGGAGACTCCCTCTATAAAAGGGGTCCGTGATGGGGAGACTCTCTATAAAAGGGGTCCCTGATGGGGAGACTCCCTCTATAAAAGGGGTCCCTGATGGGGAGACTCCCTCTATAAAAGGGGTCCGTGATGGGGAGACTCTCTATAAAAGGGGTCCGTGATGGGGTAACACCCACCGGTTTAAGTTGACGCACCCTCACATCAAATGGAGAGGATTCCCAGGCAACTGACTACAGGGCCTTCAGGTCCCTTGAGAAACCCGGAAATCCTGAGGCCTCAGTGTGGCTGAGTTTTGCAAAGTACAACAGAGACTGGAACTTCCTGAGCAAACCACATGCGAGGGTTCGCTGTAACTGAGCAGGCAGAGCGAGAGCTTCGCTGATCAGCAACAGTTCAATTGAGTAAACTTATTTGAGAGGGGATTTGACAGAGGAGCTCAATATCATGAGGAATCTGGACAGAGTAGATCATGAGAAACTGTTCCCACTGGGGGAAGGGTCTAGAACCAGAGGATACAGATTTAAGATGATTGGCAGAAGAACCAAATGCAATATGAGCAAAAACTATTTTATTTGGCGAGTGCGGCACTCCCCCAGTACTGCCCCTCCGACAGTGCGGCACTCCCTCAGTACTGCCCCTCCGACAGTGCGGCACTCCCTCAGTACTGCCCCTCCGACAGTGCAGCACTCCCTCAGTACTGCCCCTCCGACAGTGCTGCACTCCCTCAGTACTGCCCCTCCGACAGTGCTGCACTCCCTCAGTACTGCCCCTCCGACAGTGCGGCGCTCCCGCAGTACTGCCCCTCCGACAGTGCGGCGCTCCCTCAGTACTGCCCCTCCGACAGTGCGGTGCTCCCTCAGTACTGCCCCTCCGACAATGCGGTGCTCCCTCAGTACTGCCCCTCCGACAGTGCGGCGCTCCCTCAGTACTGCCCCTCCGACAGTGTGGCACTCCCTCAGTACTGCCCCTCCGACAGTGCGGCGCTCCCTCAGTACTGCCCCTCCGACAGTGCGGCACTCCCTCAGTACTACCCCTCCGACAGTGCGGCACTCCCTCAGTACTGCCCCTCCGACAGTGGGGCGCTCCCTCAGTACTGCCCCTCCGACAGTGCGGCGCTCCCTCAGTACTGCCCCTCCGACAGTGCGGTGCTCCCTCAGTACTGCCCCTCCGACAATGCGGTGCTCCCTCAGTACTGCCCCTCCGACAGTGCGGCGCTCCCGCAGTACTGCCCCTCCGACAGTGCGGCGCTCCCTCAGTACTGCCCCTCCGACAGTGCGGCACTCCCTCAGTACTGCCCCTCCGACAATGCGGTGCTCCCTCAGTACTGCCCCTCCGACAATGCGGTGCTCCCTCAGTACTGCCCCTCCGACAGTGCGGCGCTCCCTCAGTACTGCCCCTCCGACAGTGCGGCACTCCCTCAGTACTGCCCCTCCGACAGTGCGGCACTCCCTCAGTACTGCACTGGAGTGTCGGCCTAGATTTTTGTGCTCAAGCCCCTGGAGTGGGACTTGAACCCACAACCTTCTGACTCAGGGCAAGAGTGCTGCCCACTGAGCCACGGCTGACACTATGATACTGAGGGATGGTGCAGGGGGGTGGGCGGAGGGGCGGGGGCGTGGGCCGGGGGGTAACAGCCACGAGGCAGATGTTCCTGCCCCAGGCGCGGAGGTCCTGCTCCCCCCTTCGCGATATTGGGTCCGGGGCGCTCACGAGAGGAACCAATGAGCCCAATTTCTCCCCCGATGACTCTATGGTGGGCAAAGATTTGCAATTGTCTCCACATCCGCTCCCCTAACAACCGATCCGGGTATTTCTCCGTTCCCCCCCCAGTTTACGGAGACGAAGGGGAAGATCAAGAGGATGACCAGGTGTTCACCCAGGATCCCCTGCCGTATGGCCTCGTCCAATCAGATCGCAGCCACGGTGACCGATCGTCGGAGGACAGTGGAACGTTGTCGCCCATTGGTCCGCTCACACCGGTAGGTCCCGAAAAATCACATTCTCACACACTCACTCACACTCACTCACACTCACACTCACACACACACTCACTCACACATACTCACACATTCACACACACGCACACACACTCACACACTCACTCACACGCACACACACTCACACACACACTCACACTCACACTCACACACACTCACATACACACAATCACACTCACACGCACTCACACACACTCACTCACACATTCACACACACGCACACACACTCACACACACACTCACACTCACACACACTCACACTCACACACACTCACTCACACATACTCACACATTCACACACACTCACACACACACTCACACTCACACACACTCACACTCACACACACTCACTCACACATACTCACACATTCACACACACTCACACACACACAATCACACTCACACACACTCACTCACACATACTCACACACTCACACACACTCACACACACTCACTCACACATACTCACACATTCACACACACTCACACACACACAATCACACTCACACACACACACACACACAATCACACTCACACACACTCACTCACACATACTCACACACTCACACACACTCACACACACTCACTCACACACACACACACTCACTCACACTCACACACATTCTCACACACTCACTCACACTCACACACACACATACTCACACACACTCACACACACACTCACACACACACACACTCACTCACACTCACACACATTCTCACACACTCACTCACACTCACACTCACACACACACACACTCACACACACTCTCACACACACACTCACACACACACAAACTCACTCACACTCACACACACTCACACACACACACAGACACTCACTCACACTCACACACACTCACACACACTCTCACACACACACACACTCACACACACTCACTCACACATACTCACACATTCACACACTCACACACACTCACACACACACACTCACACACACATACTCACACTCACACACACGCACACATACACACACACTCTCTCTCTCTCACTCTCTCTCAAAAACCCAACACTCACAATCACTATCACTCACACTCTCACTCACTCACTCACACATTAAAACACACACACACACTCACACTCACACATTCACCTGTAGTATGGCCAGCTGGATTTGAGAAGCACGGTGTGTGTTTCCAATCTCTCAGGTTTGCTCTCCATGTTCCCCCCTCTTGCCTAGTTGGAGGAGGACCCTGAGAAACAGCTTCAGAGGAGGAGGATGGTCCTGAGTAAAGTGTTGGAGAACGAAGGCATATACGTCTCTGAGCTGGAGAGTCTCCTAATGGTGAGTAGGCTGTGTAAAGAACACTGTCTCATCTAACACTCCCAGAGCAGGTACAGGGGGTTAGACACAGAGTAAAGCTCCCTCTACACTGTCCCATCAAACACTCCCAGGGCAGGTACAGGGGGTTAGATACAGAGTAAAGCTTCCTCTACACTGTCCCCATCAAACACTCCCAGGGCAGGTACAGCACGGGGTTAGATACCGAGCAAAGCTCCCTCTATACTGTCCCATCCAACACTCCCAGGGCAGATACAGGGGGTGAGATACAGAGTAAAGCTCCCTCTACACTGTCCCATCAAACACTCCCAGGGCAGGAACAGCACGGGTTAGATACAGAGTAAAGCTCCCTCTACACTGTCCCATCAAACACTCCCAGGGCAGGTACAGGGGGTGAGCTACAGAGTAAAGCTCCCTCGACACTGTCCCATCAAACATTCCCAGGGCAGGTACAGCACGGGTTAGATACAGAGTAAAGCTCCCTCTACACTGTCCCATCAAACACTCCCAGGGCAGGTACAGCACGAGGTTAGATACAGAGTAAAGCTCCCTCTACACTGTCCCATCAAACACTCCCAGGGCAGGAACAGCATGGGTTAGATACAGAGTAAAGCTCCCTCTACACTGTCCCATCAAACACTCCCAGGGCAGGGACAGCACAGGGTTAGATACAGAGTAAAGCTCCCTCTACACTGTCCCATCAAACACTCCCAGGGCAGGTACAGCACAGGGTTAGATACAGAGTAAAGCTCCCTCTACACTGTCCGATCAAACACTCCCAGGGCAGGTACAGCACGGGGTTAGATACAGAGTAAAGCTCCCTCTACATTGTCCCATCAAACACTCCCAGGGCAGGTACAGCATGGGTTAGATACAGAGTAAAGCTCCCTCCACACTGTCCCATCAAACACTCCCAGGGCAGGCACAGCATGGGTTAGATACAGAGTAAAGCTCCCTCTATCCTGTCCCATCAAACACTCCCACTGCAGGTACAGCACGGGGTGAGATACAGAGTAAAGCTCCCTCTACACTGTCCCCATCAAACACTCCCAGGGCAGGTACAGGGGGTGAGATACAGAGTAAAGCTCCCTCTACACAGTCGAATCAAACACTCCCAGGGCAGGTACAGGGGGTTAGATACAGAGTAAAGCTCCCTCTACACTGTCCCATCAAACACTCCCAGGGCAGGTACAGCATGGGTTAGATACAGAGTAAAGCTCCCTCTGCACTGTCCCATCAAACACTCCCAGGGCAGGTACAGGGGGTTAGATACAGAGTAAAGCTCCCTCTGCACTGTCCCATCAAACACTCCCAGGGCAGGTACAGCACGGGGTTAGATACAGAATAAAGCTCCCTCGAAACTGTTTCATCAAACACTCCCAGGGTAGGTACAGCACAGGGTTAGATACAGAGTAAAGCTCTCTCTACACTGTCCCATCAAACACTCCCAGGGCAGGTACAGGGGGTTAGATACAGAGTAAAGCTCCCTCGTGTCCCGACACGAGTTTGGCTCCCCGTGCTCACGACCTCGATGAGTTTCATCACAATGAGATCGTTGACAATGTTGCGGCTCAAGACGCAACAGAAGCTGGCATCAGGCCGAGCTGCGTCTCAATTTCCCCCGGTAACTGAGAGAGGGAGAGAGTGAAGGAGAGTCAGAGTGAGCCATTGACGTCTTGTTTGAAAGGTCAGAGGTCACGCGCGTCTGACGGGGCCGCAGAGAAGCAAAGGTCGATGTTCTGCCCGTTACCTTCTCGTTCCCTCTCTCCGCAGCCAATCAGGCCGCTGAAGGCTGTCGCGTATACATCGCAGCCCGTGCTGACCAGCCAGGAGATACAGACCATCTTCTTCAACGTGCCCGAGCTGCACAACCTTCACAAGGACTTCTGCTCCAAGCTGAAGGAGCGGACTGAGGGCGGTGACGCGCTTCAGCCCGTGGGAGACCTGTTCCAGCAACTGGTGAGGGTCGCACATCGCTGAGAGTTTGTGCTGGCGACTAGGCACCAGCCTGAGAAACCAGCCTGAAATTACTGGCTGCCTGATTGTGTTGTGCTGATGTTTGAAGGTGCATCCCGGGGCTGTGGTGTGTTGGTGTTTGATGAACGTGATACTTGAGACAATGTGGGAGTACGTGTGATGCACACTTTCAGGCGTGACACTTTAAAGCTGTGACACGTTTAAGTGTTACATTTAACTTGTGGCACTTTCAATTGGGAGATAGTTACAAAAAACAGAATGGCTTGCATTTCTATAGCGCCTTTCAGGACCTTAGGACGTCGCAACGCCCTTTACAGCCAATGAAGCACTTTTTGAAGTGTAGTCACTGTTGTAATGTAGGAAACTCGGCAGCTAATTTATGCACAGCAAGCTCCCACAAGCGTGATAAAGACCAGATCATCTGTGGGATAAATATTGGCTTCGGACCAAGGCAGCTGAAGGCACGGCCGTCAATGGCGGACCAATTAAAATCGTTGACGGTCAAAATGCCAGAGTAGGTGGAGTGTCGCAGTCTAGGGGGATAATAGGGCAGGAGGAGATTACAGAGATAGGGTGAGTCCATGGAGCCATTTGCTTAACTGTTAGCCAGTGTACATCAGCGAGCACGTGGGTATGGGGTGATATTTGCAGCACGAAGGGGAAAGGGCAGGGGAGTGGGTTTTGCTGAGACACGTCACAGGCTTGAACGGGGCCTACTTCTTTGCTGGAACGGTTTTATGATTCTTAACGGCCTTCGAAATAGTGCCTTGGGATCTTTTACATCCACCTGAGAGATCAGACAGGGCATCAGTTTAACGTCTCATCCGACAGTGCGGCGCTCCCTCAGCACTGCCCTGGGAGTGTCAGCCGAGATTTATGTGCTCAAGTCCCTCGAGTGGGACTGGAACCGACAACCGTCTGACTCAGAGAGGAGTGTGCTAACCCACTGAGCTACTGCTGACACCAGAGGTGTGACACTGTCGGGGGTGACACTGTCGGGGGTGACACTGTCGGGTGTGACACTGTCGGGGGTGACACTGTCGGGGTGACACTGTCGGGTGTGACACTGTCGGGTGTGACACTGTCGGGGGTGACACTGTCGGAGGTGACACTGTCGGGGGTGACACTGTCGGGGTGACACTGTCGGACGTGACACTGTCGGACGTGACACTGTCGGGTGTGACACTGTCGGGGGTGACACTGTCGGGGGTGACACTGTCGGACGTGACACTGTCGGGGGTGACACTGTCGGGGGTGACACTGTCGGGGGTGACACTGTCGGGGTGACACTGTCGGACGTGACACTGTCGGGTGTGACACTGTCGGGGGTGACACTGTCGGGGGTGACACTGTCGGACGTGACACTGTCGGGTGTGACACTGTCGGGGTGACACTGTCGGGGGTGACACTGTCGGGTGTGACACTGTCGGGGGTGACACTGTCGGGGTGACACTGTCGGGGGTGACACTGTCGGGTGTGACACTGTCGGGGGTGACACTGTCGGGTGTGACACTGTCGGGGGTGACACTGTCGGGGGTGACACTGTCGGGGGTGACACTGTCGGGGGTGACACTGTCGGGGGTGACACTGTCGGACGTGACACTGTCGGGGGTGACACTGTCGGGGGTGACACTGTCGGGTGTGACACTGTCGGGGGTGACACTGTCGGGGTGACACTGTCGGGGGTGACACTGTCGGGGGTGACACTGTCGGACGTGACACTGTCGGGGTGACACTGTCGGGGGTGACACTGTCGGGGGTGACACTGTCGGGGGTGACACTGTCGGGGGTGACACTGTCGGACGTGACACTGTCGGGGGTGACACTGTCGGGGGTGACACTGTCGGGGTGACACTGTCGGGGGTGACACTGTCGGGGGTGACACTGTCGGGGTGACACTGTCGGACGTGACACTGTCGGGTGTGACACTGTCGGTGTGACACTGTCGGGGGTGACACTGTCGGGGTGACACTGTCGGGGGTGACACTGTCGGGTGTGACACTGTCGGGTGTGACACTGTCGGGGGTGACACTGTCGGGGGTGACACTGTCGGTGACACTGTCGGGGGTGACACTGTCGGGGGTGACACTGTCGGGGGTGACACTGTCGGGGTGACACTGTCGGGTGTGACACTGTCGGGGGTGACACTGTCGGGGGTGACACTGTCGGGGTGACACTGTCGGGGGTGACACTGTCGGGGGTGACACTGTCGGGGTGACACTGTCGGGTGTGACAATGTCGGGGGTGACACTGTCGGGGTGACACTGTCGGGGGTGACACTGTCGGGTGTGACACTGTCGGGGGTGACACTGTCGGGGTGACACTGTCGGGTGTGACACTGTCGGGGGTGATACTGTCGGACGTGACACTGTCGGGGGTGACACTGTCGGGGTGACACTGTCGGGTGTGACACTGTCGGGCGTGACACTGTCGGGGGTGAGACTGTCGGGTGTGACACTGTCGGGTGTGACACTGTCGGGGGTGACACTGTCGGGGGTGACACTGTCGGGTTGACACTGTCGGGGGTGACACTGTCGGGGTGACACTGTCGGGGGTGACACTGTCGGGGGTGACACTGTCGGGGGTGACACTGTCGGGGTGACACTGTCGGGGGTGACACTGTCGGGGTGACACTGTCGGGGGTGAAACTGTCGGGTGTGACACTGTCGGACGTGACACTGTCGGACGTGACACTGTCGGGGGTGACACTGTCGGGGGTGACACTGTCGGGGGTGACACTGTCGGGGTGACACTGTCGGGGGTGACACTGTCGGGGTGACACTGTCGGGGGTGACACTGTCGGGGTGACACTGTCGGGGGTGACACTGTCGGGGTGACACTGTCGGGTGTGACACTGTCGGGGTGACACTGTCGGGGGTGACACTGTCGGGGGTGACACTGTCGGGGGTGACACTGTCGGGTGTGACACTGTCGGGGGTGACACTGTCGGGGGTGACACTGTCAGGTGTGACACTGTCGGGTGTGACACTGTCGGGGGTGACACTGTCGGGTGTGACACTGTCGGGGGTGACACTGTCGGACGTGACACTGTCGGGGTGACACTGTCGGGGGTGACACTGTCGGACGTGACACTGTCGGGGTGACACTGTCGGGGGTGACACTGTCGGGGTGACACTGTCGGACGTGACACTGTCGGGGGTGACACTGTCGGGGGTGACACTGTCGAGGGTGACACTGTCGGACGTGACACTGTCGGGGTGACACTGTCGGGGGTGACACTGTCGGACGTGACACTGTCGGGTGTGACACTATCGAGGGTGACACTGTCGGGGGTGACACTGTCGGACGTGACACTGTCGGACGTGACACTCTCGGGGGTGACACTGTCGGACGTGACACTGTCGGGGTGACACTGTCGGGTGTGACACTGTCGGGGGTGACACTGTCGGACGTGACACTGTCGGGGTGACACTGTCGGGGGTGACACTGTCGGGGTGACACTGTCGGACGTGACACTGTCGGACGTGACACTGTCGGGGGTGACACTGTCGGGGTGACACTGTCGGACGTGACACTGTCGGGGTGACACTGTCGGGGGTGACACTGTCGGACGTGACACTGTCGGGGTGACACTGTCGGGTGTGACACTGTCGGACGTGACACTCTCGGGGGTGACACTGTCGGGGGTGACACTGTCGGGTGTGACACTGTCGGGGGTGACACCTGTCGGGGGTGACACTGTCGGGGTGACACTGTCGGACGTGACACTGTCGGATGTGACACTGTCGGGGGTGACACTGTCGAGGGTGACACTGTCGAGGGTGACACTGTCGCGGGTGACACTGTCGAGGGTGACACTGTCGGGGGTGACACTGTCGGGGGTGACACTGTCGGGGGTGACACTGTCCGACGTGACACTGTCGGGGGTGACACTGTCGGACGTGACACTGTCGGACGTGACACTGTCGGGGTGACACTGTCGGGGGTGACACTGTCGGACGTGACACTGTCGGACGTGACACTGTCGGGGGTGACACTGTCGGGGGTGACACTGTCGGACGTGACACTGTCGGGGGTGACACTGTCGGGGGTGACACTGTCGGACGTGACACTGTCGGGGGTGACACTGTCGCGGGTGACACTGTCGGGGGTGACACTGTCGGGTGTGACACTGTCGGGGGTGACACTGTCGGGGGTGACACTGTCGGACGTGACACTGTCGGGGGTGACACTGTCGGGGGTGACACTGTCGGACGTGACACTGTCGGGGGTGACACTGTCGGGGGTGACACAGTCGGGGGTGACACTGTCGGACGTGACACTGTCGGGGGTGACACTGTCGGGGGTGACACTGTCGGGGTGACACTGTCGGGGGTGACACTGTCGGGGGTGACACTGTCGGACGTGACACTGTCGGGGGTGACACTGTCGGGGGTGACACTGTCGGACGTGACACTGTCGGGGGTGACACTGTCGGGGGTGACACTGTCGGACGTGACACTGTCGGACGTGACACTGTCGGGGGTGACACTGTCGGGGGTGACACTGTCGGAGGTGACACTGTCGGGTGTGACACTGTCGGGGGTGACACTGTCGGGTGTGACACTGTCTGGGGTGACACTGTCGGGGGTGACACTGTCGGACGTGACACTGTCGGACGTGACACTGTCGGGGGTGACACTGTCGGGTGTGACACTGTCGGGGGTGACACTGTCGGGGGTGACACTGTCTGGGGTGACACTGTCGGGGGTGACACTGTCGGGTGTGACATTGTCGGACGTGACACTGACACTGTCGGACGTGACACTGTCGGACGTGACACTGTCGGGGGTGACACTGTCGGGGGTGACACTGTCTGACGTGACACTGTCGGGGGTGACACTGTAGGGGTGACACTGTCGGGGGTGACACTGTCGGGGGTGACACTGTCGGGGTGACACTGTCGGGGGTGACACTGTCGGGGTGACACTGTCGGGGGTGACACTGTCGGGGGTGACACTGTCGGACGTGACACTGTCGGGGTGACACTGTCGGTGTGACACTGTCGGGGGTGACACTGTCGGGGTGACACTGTCGGGGGTGACACTGTCGGGGGTGACACTGTCGGGGGTGACACTGTCGGATGTGACACTGTCGGACGTGACACTGTCGGGTGTGACACTGTCGGGGGTGACACTGGCGGGGTAACACTGTCGGGTGTGACACTGTCGGGGGTGACACTGTCGGGGTGACACTGTCGGGGGTGACACTGTCGGGGGTGACACTGTCGGTGTGACACTGTCGGGTGTGACACTGTCAGACGTGACACTGTCGGGGGTGACACTGTCGGGTGTGACACTGTCGGGGGTGACACTGTCGGGTGTGACACTGTCGGGGGTGACACTGTCGGGGTGACACTGTCGGACGTGACACTGTCGGGGGTGACACTGTCGGGTGTGACAATGTCGGGGGTGACACTGTCGGGGGTGACACTGTCGGATGTGACACTGTCGGGGTGACACTGTCGGGTGTGACAATGTCGGGGGTGACACTGTCGGTGGTGACACTGTCGGGGTGACACTGTCGGGTGTGACAATGTCGGGGGTGACACTGTCGGTGGTGACACTGTCGGGGTGACACTGTCGGGGTGACACTGTCGGACGTGACACTGTCGGGGTGACACTGTCGGGGGTGACACTGTCTGGGGTGACACTGTCGGGGGTGACACTGTCGGACGTGACACTGTCGGGGGTGACACTGTCGGACGTGACACTGTCGGGGGTGACACTGTCGGGTGTGACACTGTCGGGGGTGACACTGTCGGGGGTGACACTGTCGGACGTGACACTGTCGGGTGTGACACTGTCGGGGGTGACACTGTCGGGGGTGACACTGTCGGGCGTGACACTGTCGGGTGTGACACTGTCGGGGGTGACACTGTCGGGTGTGACACTGTCGGGGGTGACACTGTCGGACGTGACACTGTCGGGGTTGACACTGTCGGGGGTGACACTGTCGGGGGTGACACTGTCGGACGTGACACTGTCGGGGGTGACACTGTCGGGGGTGACACTGTCGGGGGTGACACTGTCGGGCGTGACACTGTCGGGTGTGACACTGTCGGGGGTGACACTGTCGGGGGTGACACTGTCGGACGTGACACACACTGTCGGGGGTGACACTGTCGGGTGTGACACTGTCGGGCGTGACACTGTCGGGGGTGACACTGTCGGGGTGACACTGTCGGGGGTGACACTGTCGGACGTGACACTGTCGTGTGTGACACTGTCTGGGGTGACACTGTCGGGGGTGACACTGTCGAGGGTGACACTGTCGGGGGTGACACTGTCGGGGTGACACTGTCGGGTGTGACACTGTCGGGGTGACACTGTCGGGGGTGACACTGTCGGACGTGACACTGTCGGGGGTGACACTGTCGGGGTGACACTGTCGGGGGTGACACTGTCGGGGGTGACACTGTCGGACGTGACACTGTCGGGGTGACACTGTCGGGGGTGACACTGTCGGACGTGACACTGTCGGGGGTGAAACTGTCGGGGGTGACACTGTCGGGGGTGACACTGTCGGTCGTGACACTGTCGGGGGTGACACTGTCGGGTGTGACACTGTCGGACGTGACACTGTCGGGCGTGACACTGTCGGGGGTGACACTGTCGGGGGTGACACTGTCGGGGGTGACACTGTCGGGGTGACACTGTCGGGGGTGACACTGTCGGGTGTGACACTGTCGGGGGTGACACTGTCGGGGGTGACACTGTCGGACGTGACACTGTCGGGTGTGACACTGTCGGGGTGACACTGTCGGGGGTGACACTGTTGGACGTAACACTGTCGGGGGTGACACTGTCGGACGTGACACTGTCGGATGTGACACTGTCGGATGTGACACTGTCGGGGGTGACACTGTCGGGGTGACACTGTCGGATGTGACACTGTCGGGGGTGACACTGTCGGGGGTGACACTGTCGGACGTGGCACTGTCGGGTGTGACACTGTCGGACGTGACACTGTCGGGGGTGACACTGTCGGACGTGACACTGTCGGACGTGACACTGTCGGACGTGACACTGTCGGGGGTGACACTGTCGGACGTGACACTGTCGGGGTGACACTGTCGGGGGTGACACTGTCGGACGTGACACTGTCGGGTGTGACACTGTCGGACGTGACACTGTCGGACGTGACACTGTCGGGGGTGACACTGTCGGGGGTGACACTGTCGGGGTGACACTGTCGGGGGTGACACTGTCGGGTGTGACACTGTCGGGGGTGACACTGTCGGGGGTGACACTGTCGGACGTGACACTGTCGGGGGCGACACTGTCGGGGGTGACACTGTCGGGGGTGACACTGTCGGACGTGACACTGTCGGGGGTGACACTGTCGGACGTGACACTGTCGGGTGTGACACTGTCGGGGGTGACACTGTCGGGTGTGACACTGTCGGGGGTGACACTGTCGGTGTGACACTGTCGGGTGTGACACTGTCGGGGTGACACTGTCGGGGGTGACACTGTCGGACGTGACACTGTCGGGCGTGACACTGTCGGACGTGACACTGTCGGGGGTGACACTGTCGGGTGTGACACTGTCGGGGTGACACTGTCGGGGGTGACACTGTCGGGGGTGACACTGTCGGACGTGACACTGTCGGGGTGACACTGTCGGACGTGACACTGTCGGACGTGACACTGTCGGGGGTGACACTGTCGGGGGTGACACTGTCGGACGTGACACTGTCGGGGGTGACACTGTCGGGGTGACACTGTCGGATGTGACACTGTCGGGGGTGACACTGTCGGGTGTGACACTGTCGGGGGTGACACTGTCGGACGTGACACTGTCGGGGGTGACACTGTCGGGGTGACACTGTCGGATGTGACACTGTCGGGGGTGACACTGTCGGGTGTGACACTGTCGGGGGTGACACTGTCGGGGGTGACACTGTCGGACGTGACACTGTCGGGGGTGACACTGTCGGGGGTGACACTGTCGGACGTGACACTGTCGGGGGTGACACTGTCGGACGTGACACTGTCGGATGTGACACTGTCGGGGGTGACACTGTCGGGTGTGACACTGTCGGGGGTGACACTGTCGGGGGTGACACTGTCGGGTGTGACACTGTCGGACGTGACACTGTCGGGTGTGACACTGTCGGGGTGACACTGTCGGACGTGACACTGTCGGGGGTGACACTGTCGGGGGTGACACTGTCGGACGTGACACTGTCGGGGGTGACACTGTCGGACGTGACACTGTCGGGGGTGACACTGTCGGACGTGACACTGTCGGGGGTGACACTGTCGGGGGTGACACTGTCGGGGTGACACTGTCGGGTGTGACACTGTCGGGGTGACACTGTCGGGGGTGACACTGTCGGGGTGACACTGTCGGGGGTGACACTGTCGGGGGTGACACTGTCGGGGTGACACTGTCGGGGGTGACACTGTCGGACGTGATACTGTCGGGGTGACACTGTCGGACGTGACACTGTCGGACGTGACACTGTCAGGGTGACACTGTCGGGGTGACACTGTCGGGGGTGACACTGTCGGACGTGACACTGTCGGGGGTGACACTGTCGGGGTGACACTGTCGGGGGTGACACTGTCGGGGGTGACACTGTCGGGGTGACACTGTCGGGGTTGACACTGCCGGACGTGACACTGTCGGGGGTGACACTGTCGGGGGTGACACTGTCGGGCGTGACACTGTCGGGGGTGACACTGTCGGGGTGACACTGTCGGACGTGATACTGTCGGGGGTGACACTGTCGGGTGTGACACTGTCGGACGTGACACTGTCGGACGTGACACTGTCGGGTGTGACACTGTCGGGTGTGACACTGTCGGACGTGATACTGTCGGACGTGACACTGTCGGGGGTGACACTGTCGGACGTGACACTGTCGGGTGTGACACTGTCGGGTGTGACACTGTCGGGGGTGACACTGTCGGGGGTGACACTGTCGGGGTGACACTGTCGGGGGTGACACTGTCGGACGTGACACTGTCGGGGGTGACACTGTCGGGTGTGACACTGTCGGGTGTGACACTGTCGGGGGTGACACTGTCGGGGGTGACACTGTCGGGGGTGACACTGTCGGACGTGACACTGTCGGGTGTGACACTGTCGGGTGTGACATTGTCGGGGGTGACACTGTCGGATGTGACACTGTCGGGGGTGACACTGTCGGGGGTGACACTTTCGGGGGTGACACTGTCGGGGGTGACACTGTCGAGGGTGACACTGTCGGACGTGACACTGTCGGGGGTGACACTGTCGGGGGTGACACTGTCGGACGTGACACTGTCGGGTGTGACACTGTCGGGTGTGACACTGTCGGGGGTGACACTGTCGGGTGTGACACTGTCGGGGGTGACACTGTCAGACGTGACACTGTCGGGTGTGACACTATCGGGGGTGACACTGTCGGGGGTGACACTGTCGGGGGTGACACTGTCGGGGGTCACACTGTCGGACGTGACACTGTCGGGGGTGACACTGTCGGACGTGACACTGTCGGGGGTGACACTGTCGGGGGTGACACTATCGGACGTGACACTGTCGGAGGTGACACTGTCGGGTGTGACACTGTCGGACGTGACACTGTCGGGGGTGACAATGTCGGGTGTGACACTGTCGGGGGTGACACTGTCGGAGGTGACACTGTCGGGTGTGACACTGTCGGGCGTGACACTGTCGGACGTGACACTGTCGGAGGTGACACTGTCGGGCGTGACACTGTCGGGGTGACACTGTCGGAGGTGACACTGTCGGGTGTGACACTGTCGGGCGTGACACTGTCGGACGTGACACTGTCGGAGGTGACACTGTCGGGCGTGACACTGTCGGGGTGACACTGTCGGGTGTGACACTGTCGGGCGTGACACTGTCGGGGGTGACACTGTCGGACGTGATACTGTCGGACGTGACACTGTCGGGGGTGACACTGTCGGGGGTGACACTGTCGGACGTGACACTGTCGGGTGTGACACTGTCGGGTGTGACACTGTCGGGGGTGACACTGTCGGGGGTGACACTGTCGGGGGTGACACTGTCGGGGGTGACACTGTCGGACGTGACACTGTCGGGGGTGACACTGTCGGGTGTGACACTGTCGGGGGTGACACTGTCGGGCGTGACACTGTCGGGGGTGACACTGTCGGGGTGACACTGTCGGACGTGACACTGTCGGGGGTGACACTGTCGGACGTGACACTGTCGGGGGTGACACTGTCGGGGGTGACACTGTCGGGGGTGACACTGTCGGAGGTGACACTGTCGGGTGTGACACTGTCGGACGTGACACTGTCGGGGGTGACACTGTCGGGTGTGACACTGTCGGGGGTGACACTGTCGGGGGTGACACTGTCGGGTGTGACACTGTCGGGCGTGACACTGTCGGACGTGACACTGTCGGAGGTGACACTGTCGGGCGTGACACTGTCGGGGTGACACTGTCGGAGGTGACACTGTCGGGTGTGACACTGTCGGGCGTGACACTGTCGGACGTGACACTGTCGGGCGTGACACTGTCGGGCGTGACACTGTCGGACGTGACACTGTCGGAGGTGACACTGTCGGGCGTGACACTGTCGGGGTGACACTGTCGGGGTGACACTGTCTGGTGTGACACTGTCGGGGGTGACACTGTCGGAGGTGACACTGTCGGGTGTGACACTGTCGGGGGTGACACTGTCGGGGGTGACACTGTCGGAGGTGACACTGTCGGGTGTGACACTGTCGGGCGTGACACTGTCGGAGGTGACACTGTCGGGTGTGACACTGTCGGGTGTGACACTGTCGGGGGTGACACTGTCGGGGTGACACTGTCGGGGGTGACACTGTCGGGGTGACACTGTCGAGGGTGACACTGTCGGGGTGACACTGTCGGACGTGACACTGTCGGGGGTGACACTGTCGGGGGTGACACTGTTGGGGGTGACACTGTCGGGGGTGACACTGTCGGGGGTGACACTGTCGGGGTGACACTGTCGGACGTGACACTGTCGGATGTGACACTGTCGGGTGTGACACTGTCGGGGTGACACTGTCGAGGGTGACACTGTCGGGGTGACACTGTCGGACGTGACACTGTCGGGGGTGACACTGTCGGGGTGACACTGTCGGAGGTGACACTGTCGGGGGTGACACTGTCGGGGGTGACACTGTCGGGGGTGACACTGTCGGGTGTGACACTGTCGGGGGTGACACTGTCGGGGGTGACACTGTTGGGGGTGACACTGTCGGAGGTGACACTGTCGGGGGTGACACTGTCGGGGGTGACACTGTCGGGGGTGACACTGTCGGGCGTGACACTGTCGGGGTGACACTGTCGGGTGTGACACTGTCGGGCGTGACACTGTCGGGGGTGACACTGTCGGGGTGACACTGTCGGGCGTGACACTGTCGGAGGTGACACTGTCGGGCGTGACACTGTCGGGGTGACACTGTCGGGGTGACACTGTCTGGTGTGACACTGTCGGAGGTGACACTGTCGGGGGTGACACTGTCGGACGTGACACTGTCGGAGGTGACACTGTCGGGTGTGACACTGTCGGACGTGACACTGTCGGGGGTGACAATGTCGGGTGTGACACTGTCGGGGGTGACACTGTCGGAGGTGACACTGTCGGGGGTGACACTGTCGGGTGTGACACTGTCGGGCGTGACACTGTCGGACGTGACACTGTCGGAGGTGACACTGTCGGGCGTGACACTGTCGGGGTGACACTGTCGGAGGTGACACTGTCGGGTGTGACACTGTCGGGCGTGACACTGTCGGACGTGACACTGTCGGAGGTGACACTGTCGGGCGTGACACTGTCGGGGTGACACTGTCGGGTGTGACACTGTCGGGCGTGACACTGTCGGACGTGATACTGTCGGACGTGACACTGTCGGGGGTGACACTGTCGGACGTGACACTGTCGGGTGTGACACTGTCGGGTGTGACACTGTCGGGGGTGACACTGTCGGGGTGACACTGTCGGGGGTGACACTGTCGGGTGTGACACTGTCGGGGGTGACACTGTCGGGGGTGACACTGTCGGACGTGACACTGTCGGGTGTGACACGGTCGGGTGTGACATTGTCGGGGGTGACACTGTCGGGGGTGACACTGTCGGATGTGACACTGTCGGGGGTGACACTGTCGGGGGTGACACTGTCGGACGTGACACTGTCGGACGTGACACTGTCGGGGGTGACACTGTCGGGGGTGACACTGTCGGACGTGACACTGTCGGGGTGACACTGTCGGGGGTGACACTGTCGGGGGTGACACTGTCAGACGTGACACTGTCGGGTGTGACACTGTCGGGGGTGACACTGTCGGACGTGACACTGTCGGGGGTGACACTGTCGGGGTGACACTGTCGGACGTGACACTGTCGGGGGTGACACTGTCGGACGTGACACTGTCGGGGGTGACACTGTCGGACGTGACACTGTCGGAGGTGACACTGTCGGGTGTGACACTGTCGGACGTGACACTGTCGGGGGTGACACTGTCGGGTGTGACACTGTCGGGGGTGACACTGTCGGAGGTGACACTGTCGGGGGTGACACTGTCGGGCGTGACACTGTCGGACGTGACACTGTCGGAGGTGACACTGTCGGGCGTGACACTGTCGGGGTGACACTGTCGGAGGTGACACTGTCGGGCGTGACACTGTCGGGCGTGACACTGTCGGACGTGGCACTGTCGGGCGTGACACTGTCGGGGTGACACTGTCGGGTGTGACACTGTCGGGCGTGACACTGTCGGGGTGACACTGTCGGACGTGACACTGTCGGAGGTGACACTGTCGGGCGTGACACTGTCGGGGTGACACTGTCGGGGTGACACTGTCTGGTGTGACACTGTCGGGGGTGACACTGTCGGAGGTGACACTGTCGGGTGTGACACTGTCGGGGGTGACACTGTCGGGGGTGACACTGTCGGAGGTGACACTGTCGGGTGTGACACTGTCGGGCGTGACACTGTCGGAGGTGACACTGTCGGGGGTGACACTGTCGGGGTGACACTGTCGGGGGTGACACTGTCGGGGGTGACACTGTCGGGGTGACACTGTCGAGGGTGACACTGTCGGGGTGACACTGTCGGACGTGACACTGTCGGGGGTGACACTGTCGGGGGTGACACTGTCGGGGGTGACACTGTCGGGGGTGACACTGTCGGGGTGACACTGTCGGACGTGACACTGTCGGATGTGACACTGTCGGGTGTGACACTGTCGGGGTGACACTGTCGAGGGTGACACTGTCGGGGTGACACTGTCGGACGTGACACTGTCGGGGTGACACTGTCGGAGGTGACACTGTCGGGGGTGACACTGTCGGGGGTGACACTGTTGGGGGTGACACTGTCGGGTGTGACACTGTCGGAGGTGACACTGTCGGGGGTGACACTGTTGGGGGTGACACTGTCGGAGGTGACACTGTCGGGGGTGACACTGTCGGGGGTGACACTGTCGGAGGTGACACTGTCGGGCGTGACACTGTCGGGGTGACACTGTCGGGTGTGACACTGTCGGGCGTGACACTGTCGGGGGTGACACTGTCGGGGTGACACTGTCGGGCGTGACACTGTCGGAGGTGACACTGTCGGGCGTGACACTGTCGGGGTGACACTGTCGGGGTGACACTGTCTGGTGTGACACTGTCGGAGGTGACACTGTCGGGGGTGACACTGTCGGAGGTGACACTGTCGGGTGTGACACTGTCGGGGGTGACACTGTCGGAGGTGACACTGTCGGGCGTGACACTGTCGGGCGTGACACTGTCGGACGTGACACTGTCGGAGGTGACACTGTCGGGTGTGACACTGTCGGGTGTGACACTGTCGGGGGTGACACTGTCGGGGGTGACACTGTCGAGGGTGACACTGTCGGGGTGACACTGTCGGAGGTGACACTGTCGGGGTGACACTGTCGGGTGTGACACTGTCGGGGGTGACACTGTCGGGGTGACACTGTCGGGGTGACACTGTCGAGGGTGACACTGTCGGGGTGACACTGTCGGACGTGACACTGTCGGGGGTGACACTGTTGGGGGTGACACTGTCGGAGGTGACACTGTCGGGGGTGACACTGTCGGGGGTGACACTGTCGGAGGTGACACTGTCGGGGGTGACACTGTCGTGGGTGACACTGTCGGGGTGACACTGTCGGATGTGACACTGTCGGATGTGACACTGTCGGGTGTGACACTGTCGGGGTGACACTGTCGAGGGTGACACTGTCGGGGTGACACTGTCGGACGTGACACTGTCGGGGTGACACTGTCGGGGGTGACACTGTCGGGGGTGACACTGTCGGGGGTGACACTGTCGGGGGTGACACTGTCGGACGTGACACTGTCGGGGGTGACACTGTCGGACGTGACACTGTCGGGGGTGACACTATCGGGGGTGACACTGTCTGGTGTGACACTGTCGGACGTGACACTGTCGGGTGTGACACTGTCGGGGGTGACACTGTCGGGGGTGACACTGTCTGGTGTGACACTGTCGGACGTGACACTGTCGGGTGTGACACTGTCGGGGGTGACACTGTCGGGTGTGACACTGTCGGGGGTGACACTGTCGGACGTGACACTGTCGGGTGTGACACTGTCGGGGGTGACACTGTCGGACGTGACACTGTCGGGCGTGACACTGTCGGGTGTGACACTGTCGGACGTGACACTGTCGGGGTGACATTGTCAGGTGTGACACTGTCGGGGGTGACACTGTCGGGGTGACACTGTCGGGTGTGACAATGTCGGGGGTGACACTGTCGGGTGTGACACTGTCGGACTAGACACTGTCGGGGGTGACACTGTCGGGGGTGACACTGTCGGGGTGACACTGTCGGGGGTGACACTGTCGGATGTGACACTGTCGGGGTGACACTGTCGGGTGTGACACTGTCGGGGTGACACTGTCGGGTGTGATACTGTCGGGGGTGACACTGTCGGGGGTGACACTGTTAGGGGTGACACTGTCGGAGGTGACACTGTCGGGGGTGACACTGTCGGACGTGACACTGTCGAGGGTGACACTGTCGGGGGTGACACTGTCGGGTGTGATACTGTCGGGGGTGACACTGTCGGGTGTGACACTGTCGGGGGTGACACTGTCGGACGTGACACTGTCGGGGGTGACACTGTCGGGGGTGACACTGTCGGGTGTGATACTGTCGGGGGTGACACTGTCGGGGGTGACACTGTCGGGTGTGATACTGTCGGGGGTGACACTGTCGGGTGTGACACTGTCGGGGGTGACACTGTCGGAGGTGACACTGTCGGGGGTGACACTGTCGGGGGTGACACTGTCGGGGTGACACTGTCGGGGGTGACACTGTCGGGGTGACACTGTCGGGGGTGACACTGTCGGGGGTGACACTGTCGGGGTGACACTGTCGAGGGTGACACTGTCGGGTGTGATACTGTCGGGTGTGACACTGTCGGGGGTGACACTGTCGGGGGTGACACTGTCGGGGGTGACACTGTCGGGCGTGACACTGTCGGGGGTGACACTATCGGGGGTGACACTGTCGGATGTGACACTGTCGGGGGTGACACTGTCGGGGTGACACTGTCGGGTGTGACACTGTCGGGCGTGACACTGTCGGGGGTGACACTGTCGGGTGTGACACTGTCGGGGTGACACTGTCGGACGTGACACTGTCGGGGGTGACACTGTCGGGGGTGACACTGTCGGGGGTGACACTGTCGGACGTGACACTGTCGGGGTGACACTGTCGGACGTGACACTGTCGGGGGTGACACTGTCGGGTGTGACACTGTCGGACGTGACACTGTCGGGTGTGACACTGTCGGGGGTGACACTGTCGGACGTGACACTGTCGGGGGTGACACTGTCGGGTGTGACACTGTCGGGGGTGACACTGTCGGACGTGATACTGTCGGGGTGACACTGTCGGGGGTGACACTGTCGGATGTGACACTGTCGGGGGTGACACTGTCGGGGGTGACACTGTCGGATGTGACACTGTCGGGGGTGACACTGTCGGAGTGACACTGTCGGGGTGACACTGTCGGACGTGACACTGTCGGGGATGACACTGTCGGGTGTGACACTGTCGGACGTGACACTGTCGGGGGTGACACTGTCGGGGTGACACTGTCGGACGTGACACTGTCGGGGGTGACACTGTCGGGGTGACACTGTCGGGTGTGACACTGTCGGGGGTGACACTGTCGGACGTGACACTGTCGGGGGTGACACTGTCGGGGTGACACTGTCGGACGTGACACTGTCGGGGGTGACACTGTCGGGTGTGACACTGTCGGGGGTGACACTGTCGGGTGTGACTCCACAGGTGTGACACTGTCGGGCGTGACACTGTCGGGGGTGACACTGTCGAGGGTGACACTGTCGGGTGTGACACCACAGGTGAGACACTGTCGGGCGTGACACTGTCGGGCATGACTCCACAGGTGTGACACTGTCGGGCGTGACTCCACAGGTGTGACACTGTCGGACGTGACACCACAGGTGTGACACTGTCGGGCGTGACTCCACAGGTGTGACACTGTCGGGCGTGACTCCACAGGTGTGACACTGTCGGACGTGACACCACAGGTGTGACACTGTCGGGCGTGACACTGTCGGGCGTGACACCACAGGTGTGACACTGTTGGGCGTGTCACTGTTGGGCGTGACACTGTCGGGCGTGACTCCACAGGTGTGACACTGTTGGGCGTGACACTGTCGGGCGTGACTCCACAGGTGTGACACTGTTGGGCGTGTCACTGTTGGGCGTGACACTGTCGGGCGTGACTCCACAGGTGTGACACTGTTGGGCGTGACACTGTCGGGCGTGACACTGTCGGGCGTGACTCCACATATCTGACACTGTTGGGTGTGACACTGTCGGGCGTGACACTGTCGGGCGTAACTCCACAGGTGTGACACTGTCGGGCGTGACACTGTCGGGCGTGACACCACAGGTGTGACACTGTCGGGCGTGACACTGTCGGGCGTGACTCCACAGGTGTGACACTGTCGGGCGTGACACTGTCGGGGTGACACTGTCGGGTGTGACACTGTCGGGGGTGACACTGTCAGGCGTGACACTGTCGGGCGTGACTCCACAGGTGTGACACTGTCGGGCGTGAGACTGTCGGGCGTGACACCACAGATGTGACACTGTTGGGTGTGACACTGTCGGGCGTGACTCCACAGGTGTGACACTGTCGGGCGTGACACTGTTGGGCGTGACACCACAGGTGTGACACTGTTGGGTGTGACACTGTCGGGCGTGACACTGTCGGGCGTGACTCCACAGGTGTGACACTGTCGGGCGTGACTCCACAGGTGTGACACTGTCGGGCGTGACACTGTCGGGCGTGACACCACAGATGTGACACTGTCGGGCGTGACACTGTCGGGCGTGACTCCACATGTGTGACACTGTTGGGTGTGACACTGTCGGGCGTGACTCCACATGTGTGACACTGTTGGGTGTGACATTGTCGGGCGTGACACTATCGGGCGTGACACCACATGTGTGACACTGTTGGGTGTGACACTGTAGGACGTGACTCCACAGGTGTGACACTGCTGTCTGACCAGCCTCCACAGGCAGACACTTATTGCGAGTATTGACGGGTTGTGTGATTATATTACAGGTGAACCAATTTGGGATTTATCAAGCCTTTGTGAACAATTACCTAATCGCCGTGGAGACCGCAGAAAAATGCGCTCAGAACAAAGTTCAGTTTAAACAAATCGCTCAGGTACACTTTAATTCACTGACAGGGTGTCCTCTGCCGGTGCTCTCTCTCTCTCTATCTGTGTGTCTCTCTCTCTATTCTATCTCTGTCTTTCTCTTCTCTCTTTCTCTGTCCTCTATCTGTGTCCTCTCTCTCTCTATTCTCTCTCTGTCTCTCTCTATCCTCTATCTGTGTTCTCTCTCTCTCTATCCTCTATCTATGTTCTCTCTCTCTCTCTATCCTCTATCTGTGTTCTCTCTCTCTCTCTCTATCCTCTGTCTGTGTTCTCTCTCTCTCTCTCTATCCTCTATCTGTGTTCTCTCTCTATCCTCTATCTGTGTTCTCTCTCTCTCTATCTGTGTTCTCTCTCTCTCTCTCTCTCCCCTATCTGTGTTCTTTCTCTCTCTGCCTCTCTCTCTCTCTCTCCTCTATCTATGTTCTCTCTCTCTCTCTCTCTCTGTCCTCTATCTGTGTTCTCTCTCTCTCTCCTCTATCTATGTTCTCTCTCTCTCTCTCTATCCTCTATCTGTGTTCTCTCTCTATCTCTCGCTCTCTCTCTCTGTGTTCTCTCTCTCTCTTTCTCTCTCTCTATCCTCTATCTGTGTTCTCTCTCTCTCTCTCTGCCTCTCTCTCTCTCTCTCTCTCTCTCTGTCCTCTATCTGTGTTTCTCTCTCTCTCTCTCTCTCTCTCTCTATCTGTGTTCTCTCTCTCTCTCTATCCTCTATCTGTGTTCGCTATCTCTCTCTCTCTCTCTCTCTCTATCCTCTATCTGTGTTCCCTCTCTCTCTCTATCCTCTATATATGTTCTCTCTCTCTCTCTCTCTCTATCCTCTATCTATGTTCTCTCTCTATCCTCTATCTGTGTTCTCTCTCTCTCTCTCTCTCTCTCTCTATCCTCTATCTGTGTTCTCTCTCTCTCTCTATCCTCTATCTATGTTCTCTCTCTCTCTCTCTATCTGTGTTCTCTCTCTCTCTCTCTCTCTCTCTCTATCCTCTATCTGTGTTCTCTCTCTCTCTCTCTCTCTCTCTATCCTCTATCTGTGTTCTCTCTCTCTCTCTATCCTCTATCTATGTTCTCTCTCTCTCTCTCTATCCTCTATCTGTGTTCTCTCTCTCTCTCTCTCTCCTCTATCTGTGTTCTCTCTCTCTCTCTATCCTCTATCTGTGTTCTCTCTCTCTCTCTCTCTCGCTCTCTCTCTCTGTGTTCTCTCTCTCTCTTTCTCTCTCTCTATCCTCTATCTGTGTTCTCTCTCTCTCTTTCTCTCTCTCTATCCTCTATCTGTGTTCTCTCTCTCTCTCTCTCTGCCTCTCTCTCTCTCTCTCTGTCCTCTATCTGTGTTTCTTTCTCTCTCTCTCTCTCTCTCTATCTGTGTTCTCTCTCTCTCTATCCTCTATCTGTGTTCTCTCTCTCTCGCTATATCTCTCTCTCTCTCTCTCTCTCTCTATCCTCTATCTGTGTTCCCTCTCTCTCTCTATCCTCTATATATGTTCTCTCTCTCTCTCTCTCTCTATCCTCGATCTATGTTCTCTCTCTCTATCCTCTATCTGTGTTCTCTCTCTCTCTCTCTCTCTTTCTCTCTATCCTCTATCTGTGTTCTCTCTCTCTCTATCCTCTATCTGTGTTCTCTCTCTCTCTCTCTCTCTCTCTCGCTCTCTCTCTCTGTGTTCTCTCTCTCTCTTTCTCTCTCTCTATCCTCTATCTGTGTTCTCTCTCTCTCTTTCTCTCTCTCTATCCTCTATCTGTGTTCTCTCTCTCTCTCTCTCTGCCTCTCTCTCTCTCTCTCTGTCCTCTATCTGTGTTTCTTTCTCTCTCTCTCTCTCTCTCTATCTGTGTTCTCTCTCTCTCTATCCTCTATCTGTGTTCTCTCTCTCTCGCTATATCTCTCTCTCTCTCTCTCTCTATCCTCTATCTGTGTTCCCTCTCTCTCTCTATCCTCTATATATGTTCTCTCTCTCTCTCTCTCTCTATCCTCGATCTATGTTCTCTCTCTCTATCCTCTATCTGTGTTCTCTCTCTCTCTCTCTCTCTCTTTCTCTCTATCCTCTATCTGTGTTCTCTCTCTCTCTATCCTCTATCTGTGTTCTCTCTCTTTCTCTCTATCCTATATCGGTGTCACTCTCTCTCTCTCCTCTATCTGTGTTCTCTCTCTCTCTCTCTATCCTCTATCTGTGTTCTCTCTCTCTCTCTCCTCTATCTGTGTTCCCTCCCTCTCTCTGTCCTCTATCTATGTTCTCTCTCTCTCTATCCTCTATCTATGTTCTCTCTCTCTCTTTCTCTCTCTCTTTATCCTCTATCTCTCTCTCTTTATCCTCTATCTGTGTTCTCTCTCTCTCTTTCTCTATCTGTGTTCTCTTTCTCTCTCTCTCTCTCTCTATATATATATATATATCCTCTATCTGTGTTCTCTCTCTCTCTCTCTCTCTGTCTATCTGTGTTCTCTCTCTCTCTCTCTCTCTCTCTCTCTCACTCTCTATCCTCTATCTATGTTCTCTCTCTCTCTATCCTCTATCTGTGTTCTCTCTCTCTCTCTATCCTCTATCTGTGTTCTCTCTCTCTTCCTCTCTATCCTCTATCTGTGTTCTCTCTCTCTCTCTATCTGTGTTCTCTCTCTCTCTCTCTCTATCCTCTATCTGTGTTCTCTCTCTCTCTCTGCCTCTCTCTCTCTCTCCTCTATCTATGTTCTCTCTCTCTCTCTCTGTCCTCTATCTGTGTTCTCTCTCTCTCTATCCTCTATCTATGTTCTCTCTCTTTCTCTGTCTCTCTTTATCCTCTATCTGTGTTCTCTCTCTCTCTCTCTCTCTCTCTCTATCTGTGTTCTCTCTCTCTCTCTCTATCCTCTATCTATGTTCTCTCTCTCTCTCTGCCTCTCTCTCTCTTTCTTTCTCTGTCCTCTATCTGTGTTCTCTCTCTCTCTCTCTGTCCTCTATCTGTGTTCTCTCTCTCTCTCTCTATCTTCTATCTATGTTCTCTCTCTCTCTCTCTCTATCTGTGTTCTATATCTCTCTCTCTATCTTCTATCTATGTTCTCTCTCTCTCTCTGTCCTCTATCTGTGTTCTCTCTCTCTCGCTATCTCTCTCTCTCTCTCTATCTTCTATCTGTGTTCTCTCTCTATCTCGCTCTCTCGCTATCTCTCTCTCTCTCTCTCTCTCTCTATCTTTTATCTGTGTTCTCTCTCTCTCTCTCTCTCTATCTGTGTTCTCTCTCTCTCTCTCTCTCTCTCTCTATCCTCTATCTATGTTCTCTCTCTCTCTGTCTCTCTCTGTCTCTCTCTATCCTCTATCTGTGTTCTCTCTCTCTCTCTATCCTCTATCTATGTTCTCTCTCTCTCTCTCTCTATCCTCTATCTGTGTTCTCTCTCTCTCTCTCTCTATCCTCTGTCTGTGTTCTCTCTCTCTCTCTCTATCCTCTATCTGTGTTTTCTCTCTCTCTCTCTCTATCCTCTGTCTGTGTTCTCTCTCTCTCTCTCTATCCTCTATCTGTGTTCTCTCTCTCTCTCTCTCTATCCTCTATCTGTGTTCTCTCTCTCTCTCTATCTGTGTTCTCTCTCTCTCTCTCTATCCTCTATCTGTGTTCTTTCTCTCTCTGCCTCTCTCTCTCTCTCTCCTCTATCTATGTTCTCTCTCTCTCTCTCTGTCCTCTATCTGTGTTCCCTCTCTCTCTCCTCTATCTATGTTCTCTCTCTCTCTCTATCCTCTATCTGTGTTCTCTCTCTATCTCTCGCTCTCTCTCTCTGTGTTCTCTCTCTCTCTTTCTCTCTCTCTATCCTCTATCTGTGTTCTCTCTCTCTCTCTTTCTGTCCTCTATCTGTGTTTCTCTCTCTCTCTCTCTCTATCTGTGTTCTCTCTCTCTCTCTATCCTCTATCTGTGTTCTCTCTCTCTCTCGCTATCTCTCTCTCTCTCTCACTCTCTATCCTCTATCTGTGTTCCCTCTCTCTCTCTATCCTCTATATATGTTCTCTCTCTCTCTCTCTCTATCCTCTATCTATGTTCTCTCTCTCTCTATCCTCTATCTGTGTTCTCTCTCTCTCTCTCTCTCTCTCTATCCTCTATCTGTGTTCTCTCTCTCTCTCTATCCTCTATCTATGTTCTCTCTCTCTCTCTATCTGTGTTCTCTCTCTCTCTCTCTCTCTCTATCCTCTATCTGTGTTCTCTCTCTCTCTCTCTCTCTCTATCCTCTATCTGTGTTCTCTCTCTCTCTCTATCCTCTATCTATGTTCTCTCTCTCTCTCTCTATCCTCTATCTGTGTTCTCTCTCTCGCTCTCTCTCTCCTCTCTCTGTGTTCTCTCTCTCTCTATCCTCTATCTATGTTCTCTCTCTCTCTCTATCCTCTATCTGTGTTCTCTCTCGCTCTCTCTCTCTCGCTCTCTCTCTGTGTTCTCTCTCTCTCTTTCTCTCTCTCTATCCTCTATCTGTGTTCTCTCTCTCTCTCTCTGCCTCTCTCTCTCTCTCTCTGTCCTCTATCTGTGTTTCTTTCTCTCTCTCTCTCTCTCTCTATCTGTGTTCTCTCTCTCTCTCTATCCTCTATCTGTGTTCTCTCTCACTCGCTATCTCTCTCTCTCTCTCTCTCTCCCTCTATCCTCTATCTGTGTTCCCTCTCTCTCTCTATCCTCTATATATGTTCTCTCTCTCTCTCTATCCTCTATCTATGTTCTCTCTCTCTATCCTCTATCTGTGTTCTCTCTCTCTCTCTCTCTCTCTTTCTCTCTATCCTCTATCTGTGTTCTCTCTCTCTCTATCCTCTATCTGTGTTCTCTCTCTTTCTCTCTATCCTATATCGGTGTCACTCTCTCTCTCTCCTCTATCTGTGTTCTCTCTCTCTCTCTCTATCCTCTATCTGTGTTCTCTCTCTCTCTCCTCTATCTGTGTTCCCTCCCTCTCTCTGTCCTCTATCTATGTTCTCTCTCTCTCTATCCTCTATCTATGTTCTCCCTCTCTTTCTCCCTCTCTTTATCCTCTATCTCTCTCTCTTTATCCTCTATCTGTGTTCTCTCTCTCTCTTTCTCTATCTGTGTTCTCTCTCTCTCTCTCTCTATCTGTGTTCTCTCTCTCTCTCTCTCTATATATATATATATATATATCCTCTATCTGTGTTCTCTCTCTCTCTCTCTGTGTCTATCTGTGTTCTCTCTCTCTCTCTCTCTCTCACTCTCTATCCTCTATCTATGTTCTCTCTCTCTCTATCCTCTATCTGTATTCTCTCTCTCTCTCTATCCTCTATCTGTGTTCTCTCTCTCTTCCTCTCTATCCTCTATCTGTGTTCTCTCTCTCTCTCTATCTGTGTTCTCTCTCTCTCTCTCTCTCTATCCTCTATCTGTGTTCTCTCTCTCTCTCTCTGCCTCTCTCTCTCTCTCCTCTATCTATGTTCTCTCTCTCACTCTGTCCTCTATCTGTGTTCTCTCTCTCTCTATCCTCTATCTATGTTCTCTCTCTTTCTCTGTCTCTCTTTATCCTCTATCTGTGTTCTCTCTCTCTCTCTCTCTCTCTATCTGTGTTCTCTCTCTCTCTCTCTATCCTCTATCTATGTTCTCTCTCTCTCTGCCACTCTCTCTCTCTCTTTCTCTGTCCTCTATCTGTGTTCTCTCTCTCTCTCTCTGTCCTCTATCTGTGTTCTCTCTCTCTCTCTATCTTCTATCTATGTTCTCTCTCTCTCTCTATCCTCTATCTGTGTTCTCTCTCTCTCTCTCTCTCGATCCTCTATCTATGTTCTCTCTCTCTTTCTCCCTCTCTTTATCCTCTATCTCTCTCTCTTTATCCTCTATCTGTGTTCTCTCTCTCTCTTTCTCTTTCTGTGTTCTCTCTGTCTCTCTCTCTCTATATATATATATATATCCTCTATCTGTGTTCTCTCTCTCTCTCTCTCTGTCTATCTGTGTTCTCTCTCTCTCTCTCTCTGTCTATCTGTGTTCTCTCTCTCTCTCTCTCTCTCTCTCACTCTCTATCCTCTATCTATGTTCTCTCTCTCTATCCTCTATCTGTATTCTCTCTCTCTCTCTATCCTCTATCTGTGTTCTCTCTCTCTTCCTCTCTATCCTCTATCTGTGTTCTCTCTCTCTCTCTATCTGTGTTCTCTCTCTCTCTCTCTCTCTATCCTCTATCTGTGTTCTCTCTCTCTCTCTCTCTGCCTCTCTCTCTCTCTCCTCTATCTATGTTCTCTCTCTCTCTCTGTCCTCTATCTGTGTTCTCTCTCTCTCTATCCTCTATCTATGTTCTCTCTCTTTCTCTGTCTCTCTTTATCCTCTATCTGTGTTCTCTCTCTCTCTCTCTCTCTCTCTATCTGTGTTCTCTCTCTCTTTCTCTATCCTCTATCTATGTTCTCTCTCTCTCTGCCTCTCTCTCTCTCTCTTTCTCTGTCCTCTATCTGTGTTCTCTCTCTCTCTCTCTGTCCTCTATCTGTGTTCTCTCTCTCTCTCTCTATCTTCTATCTATGTTCTCTCTCTCTCTCTCTCTATCCTCTATCTGTGTTCTCTCTCTCTCTCTCTCTCGATCCTCTATCTATGTTCTCTCTCTCTTTCTCCCTCTCTTTATCCTCTATCTCTCTCTCTTTATCCTCTATCTGTGTTCTCTCTCTCTCTTTCTCTATCTGTGTTCTCTCTCTCTCTCTCTCTCTATATATATATATATATCCTCTATCTGTGTTCTCTCTCTCTCTCTCTGTGTCTATCTGTGATCTCTCTCTCTCTCTCTCTCTCTCTCTCTCTCACTCTCTATCCTCTATCTATGTTCTCTCTCTCTCTATCCTCTATCTGTATTCTCTCTCTCTCTCTATCCTCTATCTGTGTTCTCTCTCTCTTCCTCTCTATCCTCTATCTGTGTTCTCTCTCTCTCTCTATCTGTGTTCTCTCTCTCTCTCTCTCTCTCTATCCTCTATCTGTGTTCTCTCTCTCTCTCTATCTGTGTTCTCTCTCTCTCTCTCTCTCTATCCTCTATCTGTGTTCTCTATCTCTCTCTCTGCCTCTCTCTCTCTCTCCTCTATCTATGTTCTCTCTCTCTCTCTGTCTCTCTTTATCCTCTATCTGTGTTCTCTCTCTCTCTCTCTCTCTCTATCTGTGTTCTCTCTCTCTCTATCCTCTATCTATGTTCTCTCTCTCTCTGCCTCTCTCTCTCTCTCTTTCTCTGTCCTCTATCTGTGTTCTCTCTCTCTCTCTCTGTCCTCTATCTGTGTTCTCTCTCTCTCTCTCTATCTTCTATCTATGTTCTCTCTCTCTCTCTCTCTCTCTATCCTCTATCTGTGTTCTCTCTCTCTCTCTCTCTCGATCCTCTATCTATGTTCTCTCTCTCTCTCTATCCTCTATCTGTGCTCTCTCTCTCTGTCTCTCTCTATCTTCTATCAATGTTCTCTCTCTCTCTCTCTCTCTATCCTCTAACTGTGTTCTCTCTCTCTCGCTATCTCTCTCTCTCTCTTTCTGTATCCTCTATCTGTGTTCTCTCTCTCTCGCTATCTCTCTCTCTCTCTCTCTCTATCTTCTATCTGTGTTCTCTGTCTCTCTCTCTTTCTCTCGCTCCTCTATCTTGTTTTCTCTCTCTCTCTCTCTCTCTCTCTCTCTCTCTCTCTATCTGTGTTCTATCTCTCTCTCTCTATCTTCTATCTATGTTCTCTCTCTCTCTCTCTGTCCTCTATCTGTGTTCTCTCTCTCTCGCTATCTCTCTCTCTCTCTCTATCTTCTATCTGTGTTCTCTCTCTCTCTCGCTCTCTCGCTATCTCTCTCTCTCTCTATCTTTTATCTGTGTTCTCTCTCTCTCTCTCTCTCTCTCTCTCTCTATCTGTGTTCTCTCTCTCTCTCTTCTATCTATGTTCTCTCTCTCTCTCTCTCTCTCCTCTATCTGTGTTCTCTCTCTCTCTCTCTCTCTCTCTCTATCCTCTATCTATGTTCTCTCTCTCTCTCTGTCCTCTATCTGTGTCCTCTCTCTCTCTCTCTATCTTCTTTCTATGTTCTCTCTCTATCCTCTATCTGTGTTCTCTCTCTCTCTCTCGATCCTCTATCTATGTTCTCTCTCTCTCTATCCTCTATCTGTGCTCTCTCTCTCTCGCTATCTCTCTCTCTCTCTTTCTGTATCCTCTATCTGTGTTCTCTCCTCTCGCTATCTCTCTCTCTCGCTCTCTATCTTCTATCTGTGTTTTCTCTCTCTCTCTCTCTCTCGCTCCTCTATCTGTGTTCTCTCTCTCTCTCTCTCTCTGTGCTCTATCTGTGTTCTCTCTCTCTCTCTCTCTCTGTCCTCTATCTGTGTTCTCTCTCTCTCTCTCTCTATCTGTGTTCTATCTCTCTCTCTCTATCTTCTATCTATGTTCTCTCTCTCTCTCTGTCCTCTATCTGTGTTCTCTCTCTCTCGCTATCTCTCTCTCTCTCTCTATCTTCGATCTGTGTTCTCTCTCTCTCTCTCTCGCTATCTCTCTCTCTCTCTCTCTCTATCTCTATCTTCTGTCTGTGTTCTCTCTTTCTCTCTCTCTCTCTCTATCTGTGTTCTCTCTCTCTCTCTCTTCTATCTATGTTCTCTCTCTCTCTCTCACTCCTGTATCTGTGTTCTCTCTCTCTCTCTCTCTCTCTCTCTCTCTATCCTCTATCTATGTTCTCTGTCTCTCTCTGCCTCTATCTCTCTTCCTCTGTCCTCTATCTGTGTTCTCTCTCTCTCTCTCTGTCCTCTATCTGTGTTCTCTCTCTCTCTCTCTATCTTCTATCTATGTTCTCTCTCTCTCTCTCTCTCTATCCTCTATCTGTGTTCTCTCTCTCTCTCTATCCTCTATCTATGTGCTCTCTCTCTCTCTATCCTCTATCTGTGCTCTCTCTCTGTCTCTCTCTATCTTCTATCTATGTTCTCTCTCTCTCTCTATCCTCTATCTGTGTTCTCTCTCTCTCTCTCTCTCGATCCTCTATCTATGTTCTCTCTCTCTTTCTCCCTCTCTTTATCCTCTATCTCTCTCTCTTTATCCTCTATCTGTGTTCTCTCTCTCTCTTTCTCTTTCTGTGTTCTCTGTCTCTCTCTCTCTATATATATATATATATCCTCTATCTGTGTTCTCTCTCTCTCTCTCTCTGTCTATCTGTGTTCTCTCTCTCTCTCTCTCTCTCTCTCTCTCTCTCTCACTCTCTATCCTCTATCTATGTTCTCTCTCTCTATCCTCTATCTGTATTCTCTCTCTCTCTCTATCCTCTATCTGTGTTCTCTCTCTCTTCCTCTCTATCCTCTATCTGTGTTCTCTCTCTCTCTCTATCTGTGTTCTCTCTCTCTCTCTCTCTCTATCCTCTATCTGTGTTCTCTCTCTCTCTCTCTGCCTCTCTCTCTCTCTCCTCTATCTATGTTCTCTCTCTCTCTCTGTCCTCTATCTGTGTTCTCTCTCTCTCTATCCTCTATCTATGTTCTCTCTCTTTCTCTGTCTCTCTTTATCCTCTATCTGTGTTCTCTCTCTCTCTCTCTCTCTCTCTATCTGTGTTCTCTCTCTCTTTCTCTATCCTCTATCTATGTTCTCTCTCTCTCTGCCTCTCTCTCTCTCTCTTTCTCTGTCCTCTATCTGTGTTCTCTCTCTCTCTCTCTGTCCTCTATCTGTGTTCTCTCTCTCTCTCTCTATCTTCTATCTATGTTCTCTCTCTCTCTCTCTCGATCCTCTATCTATGTTCTCTCTCTCTTTCTCCCTCTCTTTATCCTCTATCTCTCTCTCTTTATCCTCTATCTGTGTTCTCTCTCTCTCTTTCTCTATCTGTGTTCTCTCTCTCTCTCTCTCTATATATATATATATATATCCTCTATCTGTGTTCTCTCTCTCTCTCTCTCTGTCTATCTGTGTTCTCTCTCTCTCTCTCTCTCTCTCTCTCTCACTCTCTATCCTCTATCTATGTTCTCTCTCTCTCTATCCTCTATCTGTATTCTCTCTCTCTCTCTATCCTCTATCTGTGTTCTCTCTCTCTTCCTCTCTATCCTCTATCTGTGTTCTCTCTCTCTCTATCTGTGTTCTCTCTCTCTCTCTCTCTCTCTATCCTCTATCTGTGTTCTCTCTCTCTCTCTATCTGTGTTCTCTCTCTCTCTCTCTCTCTATCCTCTATCTGTGTTCTCTCTCTCTCTCTCTGCCTCTCTCTCTCTTCTCCTCTATCTATGTTCTCTCTCTCTCTCTGTCTCTCTTTATCCTCTATCTGTGTTCTCTCTCTCTCTCTCTCTCTCTCTATCTGTGTTCTCTCTCTCTCTATCCTCTATCTATGTTCTCTCTCTCTCTGCCTCTCTCTCTCTCTCTTTCTCTGTCCTCTATCTGTGTTCTCTCTCTCTCTCTCTGTCCTCTATCTGTGTTCTCTCTCTCTCTCTCTCTCGATCCTCTATCTATGTTCTCTCTCTCTCTCTATCCTCTATCTGTGCTCTCTCTCTCTGTCTCTCTCTATCTTCTATCAATGTTCTCTCTCTCTCTCTCTCTCTATCCTCTAACTGTGTTCTCTCTCTCTCGCTATCTCTCTCTCTCTCTTTCTGTATCCTCTATCTGTGTTCTCTCTCTCTCGCTATCTCTCTCTCTCTCTCTCTCTATCTTCTATCTGTGTTCTCTGTCTCTCTCTCTTTCTCCCGCTCCTCTATCTTGTTTTCTCTCTCTCTCTCTCTCTCTCTCTCTCTCTCTCTCTCTCTCTCTCTCTCTATCTGTGTTCTATCTCTCTCTCTCTATCTTCTATCTATGTTCTCTCTCTCTCTCTGTCCTCTATCTGTGTTCTCTCTCTCTCGCTATCTCTCTCTCTCTCTCTATCTTCTATCTGTGTTCTCTCTCTCTCTCGCTCTCTCGCTATCTCTCTCTCTCTCTATCTTTTATCTGTGTTCTCTCTCTCTCTCTCTCTCTCTCTCTCTCTATCTGTGTTCTCTCTCTCTCTCTTCTATCTATGTTCTCTCTCTCTCTCTCTCGCTCCTCTATCTGTGTTCTCTCTCTCTCTCTCTCTCTCTATCCTCTATCTATGTTCTCTCTCTCTCTCTGTCCTCTATCTGTGTCCTCTCTCTCTCTCTCTATCTTCTTTCTATGTTCTCTCTCTATCCTCTATCTGTGTTCTCTCTCTCTCTCTCGATCCTCTATCTATGTTCTCTCTCTCTCTATCCTCTATCTGTGCTCTCTCTCTCTCGCTATCTCTCTCTCTCTCTTTCTGTATCCTCTATCTGTGTTCTCTCTCTCTCGCTATCTCTCTCTCTCGCTCTCTATCTTCTATCTGTGTTTTCTGTCTCTCTCTCTCTCTCGCTCCTCTATCTGTGTTCTCTCTCTCTCTCTCTCTCTGTGCTCTATCTGTGTTCTCTCTCTCTCTCTCTCTCTGTCCTCTATCTGTGTTCTCTCTCTCTCTCTCTCTATCTGTGTTCTATCTCTCTCTCTCTATCTTCTATCTATGTTCTCTCTCTCTCTCTGTCCTCTATCTGTGTTCTCTCTCTCTCGCTATCTCTCTCTCTCTCTCTATCTTCGATCTGTGTTCTCTCTCTCTCTCTCTCGCTATCTCTCTCTCTCTCTCTCTCTCTCTATCTCTATCTTCTGTCTGTGTTCTCTCTTTCTCTCTCTCTCTCTCTATCTGTGTTCTCTCTCTCTCTCTCTTCTATCTATGTTCTCTCTCTCTCTCTCACTCCTGTATCTGTGTTCTCTCTCTCTCTCTCTCTCTCTCTCTCTATCCTCTATCTATGTTCTCTGTCTCTCTCTGCCTCTATCTCTCTTCCTCTGTCCTCTATCTGTGTTCTCTCTCTCTCTCTCTGTCCTCTATCTGTGTTCTCTCTCTCTCTCTCTATCTTCTATCTATGTTCTCTCTCTCTCTCTCTCTCTATCCTCTATCTGTGTTCTCTCTCTCTCTATCCTCTATCTATGTGCTCTCTCTCTCTCTATCCTCTATCTGTGCTCTCTCTCTGTCTCTCTCTATCTTCTATCTATGTTCTCTATCTCTCTCTCTCTATCCTCTATCTGTGTTCTCTCTCTCTCGCTATCTCTCTCTCTCTCTTTCTGTATCCTCTATCTGTGTTCTCTCTCTCTCTCTGCCTCTCTCTCTCTCTCTCTCTGTCCTCTATCTGTGTTTATTTCTCTCTCTCTCTCTCTCTCTGTGTTCTCTCTCTCTCTCTATCCTCTATCTGTGTTCTCTCTCTCGCTATATCTCTCTCTCTCTCTCTATCCTCTATCTGTGTTCCCTCTCTCTCTCTATCCTCTATATATGTTCTCTCTCTCTCTCTCTCTATCCTCTATCTATATTCTCTCTCTCGCTATCCTCTATCTGTGTTCTCTCTCTCTCTCTCTCTATCCTCTATCTGTGTTCTCTCTCTCTCTCTCTCTCTCTCTAACCTCTATCTATGTTCTCTCTCTCTCCCTGCCTCTCTCTCTCTCTTTCTCTGTCCTCTACCTGTGTTCTCTCTCTCTCTCTGTCCTCTATCTGTGTCCTCTCTCTCTCTCTCCATCTTCTATCTATGTTCTCTCTCTATCCTCTATCTGTGTTCTCTCTCTCTCTCTCTCTCTCTCTCGCTCCTCTATCTGTGTTCTCTCTCTCTCTCTCTCTCTCTCTCTCTCGATCCTCTATCTATGTTCTCTCTCTCTCTCTGCCTCTCTCTCTCTCTTTCTCTGTCCTCTATCTGTGTTCTCTCTCTCTCTCTGTCCTCTATCTTTGTCCTCTCTCTCTCTCTCTATCTTCTATCTATGTTCTCTCTCTATCCTCTATCTGTGTTCTCTCTCTCTCTCTCTCGATCCTCTATCTATGTTCTCTCTCTCTCTCTATCCTCTATCTGTGCTCTCTCTCTCTGTCTCTCTCTATCTTCTATCTATGTTCTCTCTCTCTCTCTCTCTCTATCCTTTAACTGTGTTCTCTCTCTCTCGCTATCTCTCTCTCTCTCTCTCTATCTTCTATCTGTGTTCTCTGTCTCTCTCTCTCTCGCTCCTCTATCTTGTTTTCTCTCTCTCTCTCTCTCTCTCTCTCTCTCTCTCTATCTATGTTCTATCTCTCTCTCTCTATCTTCTATCTATGTTCTCTCTCTCTCTCTGTCCTCTATCTGTGTTCTCTCTCTCTCGCTATCTCTCTCTCTCTATCTTCTATCTGTGTTCTCTCTCTCTCTCGCTCTCTCGCTATCTCTCTCTCTCTCTCTCTATCTTTTATCTGTGTTCTCTCTCTCTCTCTCTCTCTCTCTCTATCTGTGTTCTCTCTCGCTCTCTTCTATCTATGTTCTCTCTCTCTCTCTCTCTACCCTCTATCTGTGCTCTCTCTCTCTGTCTCTCTCTATCTTCTATCTATGTTCTCTCTCTCTCTCTCTCTCTATCCTTTAACTGTGTTCTCTCTCTCTCTCGCTATCTCTCTCTCTCTCTTTCTGTATCCTCTATCTGTGTTCTCTCTCTCTTGCTATCTCTCTCTCTCTCTCTCTATCTTCTATCTGTGTTCTCTGTCTCTCTCTCTCTCGCTCCTCTATCTTGTTTTCTCTCTCTCTCTCTCTCTCTCTCTCTCTCTCTCTCTCTCTCTATCTGTGTTCTATCTCTCTCTCTCTATCTTCTATCTATGTTCTCTCTCTCTCTCTGTCCTCTATCTGTGTTCTCTCTCTCTCGCTATCTCTCTCTCTCTCTCTATCTTCTATCTGTGTTCTCTCTCTCTCTCGCTCTCTCGCTATCTCTCTCTCTCTCTCTCTCTCTATCTTTTATCTGTGTTCTCTCTCTCTCTCTCTCTCTCTCTCTATCTGTGTTCTCTCTCTCTCTCTTCTATCTATGTTCTCTCTCTCTCTCTCTCGCTCCTCTATCTGTGTTCTCTCTCTCTCTCTCTCTCTCTCTCTATCCTCTATCTATGTTCTCTCTCTCTCTCTGCCTCTCTCTCTCTCTTTCTCTGTCCTCAATCTGTGTTCTCTCTCTCTCTCTGTCCTCTATCTGTGTCCTCTCTCTCTCTCTCTATCTTCTATCTATGTTCTCTCTCTATCCTCTATCTGTGTTCTCTCTCTCTCTCTCTCGATCCTCTATCTATGTTCTCTCTCTCTCTCTATCCTCTATCTGTGCTCTCTCTCTCTGTCTCTCTCTATCTTCTATCAATGTTCTCTCTCTCTCTCTATCCTCTATCTGTGTTCTCTCTCTCTCTCTCTCTCGATCCTCTATCTATGTTCTCTCTCTCTTTCTCCCTCTCTTTATCCTCTATCTCTCTCTCTTTATCCTCTATCTGTGTTCTCTCTCTCTCTTTCTCTTTCTGTGTTCTCTCTGTCTCTCTCTCTCTATATATATATATATATCCTCTATCTGTGTTCTCTCTCTCTCTCTCTCTGTCTATCTGTGTTCTCTCTCTCTCTCTCTCTCTCTCTCTCTCTCACTCTCTATCCTCTATCTATGTTCTCTCTCTCTATCCTCTATCTGTATTCTCTCTCTCTCTCTATCCTCTATCTGTGTTCTCTCTCTCTTCCTCTCTATCCTCTATCTGTGTTCTCTCTCTCTCTATCTGTGTTCTCTCTCTCTCTCTCTCTCTATCCTCTATCTGTGTTCTCTCTCTCTCTCTCTGCCTCTCTCTCTCTCTCCTCTATCTATGTTCTCTCTCTCTCTCTGTCCTCTATCTGTGTTCTCTCTCTCTCTATCCTCTATCTATGTTCTCTCTCTTTCTCTGTCTCTCTTTATCCTCTATCTGTATTCTCTCTCTCTCTCTATCCTCTATCTGTGTTCTCTCTCTCTTTCTCTATCCTCTATCTATGTTCTCTCTCTCTCTGCCTCTCTCTCTCTCTCTTTCTCTGTCCTCTATCTGTGTTCTCTCTCTCTCTCTCTGTCCTCTATCTGTGTTCTCTCTCTCTCTCTCTCTATCTTCTATCTATGTTCTCTCTCTCTCTCTCTATCCTCTATCTGTGTTCTCTCTCTCTCTCTCTCTCGATCCTCTATCTATGTTCTCTCTCTCTTTCTCCCTCTCTTTATCCTCTATCTCTCTCTCTTTATCCTCTATCTGTGTTCTCTCTCTCTCTTTCTCTATCTGTGTTCTCTCTCTCTCTCTCTCTCTCTCTATATATATATATCCTCTATCTGTGTTCTCTCTCTCTCTCTCTGTGTCTATCTGTGTTCTCTCTCTCTCTCTCTCTACCTCTCTCTCACTCTCTATCCTCTATCTATGTTCTCTCTCTCTCTATCCTCTATCTGTATTCTCTCTCTCTCTCTATCCTCTATCTGTGTTCTCTCTCTCTTCCTCTCTATCCTCTATCTGTGTTCTCTCTCTCTCTCTATCTGTGTTCTCTCTCTCTCTCTCTCTCTCTATCCTCTATCTGTGTTCTCTCTCTCTCTCTATCTGTGTTCTCTCTCTCTCTCTCTCTCTATCCTCTATCTGTGTTCTCTCTCTCTCTCTCTGCCTCTCTCTCTCTCTCCTCTATCTATGTTCTCTCTCTCTCTCTGTCTCTCTTTATCCTCTATCTGTGTTCTCTCTCTCTCTCTCTCTCTCTATCTGTGTTCTCTCTCTCTCTATCCTCTATCTATGTTCTCTCTCTCTCTGCCTCTCTCTCTCTCTCTTTCTCTGTCCTCTATCTGTGTTCTCTCTCTCTCTCTCTGTCCTCTATCTGTGTTCTCTCTCTCTCTCTCTCTCGATCCTCTATCTATGTTCTCTCTCTCTCTCTATCCTCTATCTGTGCTCTCTCTCTCTGTCTCTCTCTATCTTCTATCAATGTTCTCTCTCTCTCTCTCTCTCTATCCTCTAACTGTGTTCTCTCTCTCTCGCTATCTCTCTCTCTCTCTTTCTGTATCCTCTATCTGTGTTCTCTCTCTCTCGCTATCTCTCTCTCTCTCTCTCTCTATCTTCTATCTGTGTTCTCTGTCTCTCTCTCTTTCTCTCGCTCCTCTATCTTGTTTTCTCTCTCTCTCTCTCTCTCTCTCTCTCTCTCTCTCTCTCTCTCTCTCTCTCTCTATCTGTGTTCTATCTCTCTCTCTCTATCTTCTATCTATGTTCTCTCTCTCTCTCTGTCCTCTATCTGTGTTCTCTCTCTCTCGCTATCTCTCTCTCTCTCTCTATCTTCTATCTGTGTTCTCTCTCTCTCTCGCTCTCTCGCTATCTCTCTCTCTCTCTATCTTTTATCTGTGTTCTCTCTCTCTCTCTCTCTCTCTCTCTCTCTCTATCTGTGTTCTCTCTCTCTCTCTTCTATCTATGTTCTCTCTCTCTCTCTCTCGCTCCTCTATCTGTGTTCTCTCTCTCTCTCTCTCTCTCTATCCTCTATCTATGTTCTCTCTCTCTCTCTGTCCTCTATCTGTGTCCTCTCTCTCTCTCTCTATCTTCTTTCTATGTTCTCTCTCTATCCTCTATCTGTGTTCTCTCTCTCTCTCTCGATCCTCTATCTATGTTCTCTCTCTCTCTATCCTCTATCTGTGCTCTCTCTCTCTCGCTATCTCTCTCTCTCTCTTTCTGTATCCTCTATCTGTGTTCTCTCTCTCTCGCTATCTCTCTCTCTCGCTCTCTATCTTCTATCTGTGTTTTCTGTCTCTCTCTCTCTCTCGCTCCTCTATCTGTGTTCTCTCTCTCTCTCTCTCTCTGTGCTCTATCTGTGTTCTCTCTCTCTCTCTCTCTCTGTCCTCTATCTGTGTTCTCTCTCTCTCTCTCTCTATCTGTGTTCTATCTCTCTCTCTCTATCTTCTATCTATGTTCTCTCTCTCTCTCTGTCCTCTATCTGTGTTCTCTCTCTCTCGCTATCTCTCTCTCTCTCTCTATCTTCGATCTGTGTTCTCTCTCTCTCTCTCTCGCTATCTCTCTCTCTCTCTCTCTCTCTCTATCTCTATCTTCTGTCTGTGTTCTCTCTTTCTCTCTCTCTCTCTCTATCTGTGTTCTCTCTCTCTCTCTCTTCTATCTATGTTCTCTCTCTCTCTCTCACTCCTGTATCTGTGTTCTCTCTCTCTCTCTCTCTCTCTCTCTCTATCCTCTATCTATGTTCTCTGTCTCTCTCTGCCTCTATCTCTCTTCCTCTGTCCTCTATCTGTGTTCTCTCTCTCTCTCTCTGTCCTCTATCTGTGTTCTCTCTCTCTCTCTCTATCTTCTATCTATGTTCTCTCTCTCTCTCTCTCTCTATCCTCTATCTGTGTTCTCTCTCTCTCTATCCTCTATCTATGTGCTCTCTCTCTCTCTATCCTCTATCTGTGCTCTTTCTCTGTCTCTCTCTATCTTCTATCTATGTTCTCTATCTCTCTCTCTCTATCCTCTATCTGTGTTCTCTCTCTCTCGCTATCTCTCTCTCTCTCTTTCTGTATCCTCTATCTGTGTTCTCTCTCTCTCTCTGCCTCTCTCTCTCTCTCTCTCTGTCCTCTATCTGTGTTTATTTCTCTCTCTCTCTCTCTCTCTGTGTTCTCTCTCTCTCTCTATCCTCTATCTGTGTTCTCTCTCTCGCTATATCTCTCTCTCTCTCTCTATCCTCTATCTGTGTTCCCTCTCTCTCTCTATCCTCTATATATGTTCTCTCTCTCTCTCTCTCTATCCTCTATCTATATTCTCTCTCTCGCTATCCTCTATCTGTGTTCTCTCTCTCTCTCTCTCTATCCTCTATCTGTGTTCTCTCTCTCTCTCTCTCTCTCTCTAACCTCTATCTATGTTCTCTCTCTCTCCCTGCCTCTCTCTCTCTCTTTCTCTGTCCTCTACCTGTGTTCTCTCTCTCTCTCTGTCCTCTATCTGTGTCCTCTCTCTCTCTCTCCATCTTCTATCTATGTTCTCTCTCTATCCTCTATCTGTGTTCTCTCTCTCTCTCTCTCTCTCTCTCGCTCCTCTATCTGTGTTCTCTCTCTCTCTCTCTCTCTCTCTCGATCCTCTATCTATGTTCTCTCTCTCTCTCTGCCTCTCTCTCTCTCTTTCTCTGTCCTCTATCTGTGTTCTCTCTCTCTCTCTGTCCTCTATCTTTGTCCTCTCTCTCTCTCTCTATCTTCTATCTATGTTCTCTCTCTATCCTCTATCTGTGTTCTCTCTCTCTCTCTCTCGATCCTCTATCTATGTTCTCTCTCTCTCTCTATCCTCTATCTGTGCTCTCTCTCTCTGTCTCTCTCTATCTTCTATCTATGTTCTCTCTCTCTCTCTCTCTCTATCCTTTAACTGTGTTCTCTCTCTCTCGCTATCTCTCTCTCTCTCTCTCTATCTTCTATCTGTGTTCTCTGTCTCTCTCTCTCTCGCTCCTCTATCTTGTTTTCTCTCTCTCTCTCTCTCTCTCTCTCTCTCTCTCTATCTATGTTCTATCTCTCTCTCTCTATCTTCTATCTATGTTCTCTCTCTCTCTCTGTCCTCTATCTGTGTTCTCTCTCTCTCGCTATCTCTCTCTCTCTATCTTCTATCTGTGTTCTCTCTCTCTCTCGCTCTCTCGCTATCTCTCTCTCTCTCTCTCTATCTTTTATCTGTGTTCTCTCTCTCTCTCTCTCTCTCTCTCTATCTGTGTTCTCTCTCGCTCTCTTCTATCTATGTTCTCTCTCTCTCTCTCTCTACCCTCTATCTGTGCTCTCTCTCTCTGTCTCTCTCTATCTTCTATCTATGTTCTCTCTCTCTCTCTCTCTCTATCCTTTAACTGTGTTCTCTCTCTCTCTCGCTATCTCTCTCTCTCTCTTTCTGTATCCTCTATCTGTGTTCTCTCTCTCTTGCTATCTCTCTCTCTCTCTCTCTATCTTCTATCTGTGTTCTCTGTCTCTCTCTCTCTCGCTCCTCTATCTTGTTTTCTCTCTCTCTCTCTCTCTCTCTCTCTCTCTCTCTCTCTCTCTCTCTCTCTATCTGTGTTCTATCTCTCTCTCTCTATCTTCTATCTATGTTCTCTCTCTCTCTCTGTCCTCTATCTGTGTTCTCTCTCTCTCGCTATCTCTCTCTCTCTCTCTATCTTCTATCTGTGTTCTCTCTCTCTCTCGCTCTCTCGCTATCTCTCTCTCTCTCTCTCTCTCTATCTTTTATCTGTGTTCTCTCTCTCTCTCTCTCTCTCTCTATCTGTGTTCTCTCTCTCTCTCTTCTATCTATGTTCTCTCTCTCTCTCTCTCGCTCCTCTATCTGTGTTCTCTCTCTCTCTCTCTCTCTCTCTCTATCCTCTATCTATGTTCTCTCTCTCTCTCTGCCTCTCTCTCTCTCTTTCTCTGTCCTCAATCTGTGTTCTCTCTCTCTCTCTGTCCTCTATCTGTGTCCTCTCTCTCTCTCTCTATCTTCTATCTATGTTCTCTCTCTATCCTCTATCTGTGTTCTCTCTCTCTCTCTCTCGATCCTCTATCTATGTTCTCTCTCTCTCTCTATCCTTTATCTGTGCTCTCTCTCTCTGTCTCTCTCTATCTTCTATCTGTTCTCTCTCTCTCTCTCTCTCTATCCTTTAACTGTGTTCTCTCTCTCTCGCTATCTCTCTCTCTCTCTTTCTGTATCCTCTATCTGTGTTCTCTCTCTCTCGCTATCTCTCTCTCTCTCTCTCTATCTTCTATCTGTGTTCGCTCTCTCTCTCTCTCTCTCGCTCCTCTATCTTGTTTTCTCTCTCTCTCTCTCTCTCTCTCTCTCTCTATCTGTGTTCTATCTCTCTCTCTCTATCTTCTATCTATGTTCTCTCTCTCTCTCTGTCCTCTATCTGTGTTCTCTCTCTCTCGCTATCTCTCTCTCTCTCTCTATCTTCTATCTGTGTTCTCTCTCTCTCTCGCTCTCTCGCTATCTCTCTCTCTCTCTCTCTCTCTCTATCTTTTATCTGTGTTCTCTCTCTCTCTCTCTCTCTCTCTATCTGTGTTCTCTCTCTCTCTCTTCTATCTATGTTCTCTCTCTCTCTCTCGCTCCTCTATCTGTGTTCTCTCTCTCTCTCTGTCCTCTATCTGTGTCCTCTCTCTCTCTCTCTATCTTCTATCTATGTTCTCTCTCTATCCTCTATCTGTGTTCTCTCTCTCTCGCTCGATCCTCTATCTGTGTTCTCTCTCTCTCTCTCTGTCTCTCTCTATCTTCTATCTATGTTCTCTCTCTCTCTCTCTATCCTCTATCTGTGTTCTCTCTCTCTCGCTATCTCTCTCTCTCTCTTTCTGTATCCTCTATCTGTGTTCTCTCTCTCTCGCTATCTCTCTCTCTCGCTCTCTATCTTCTATCTGTGTTTACTGTCTCTCTCTCTCTCTCGCTCCTCTATCTGTGTTCTCTCTCTCTCTCTCTCTGTCCTCTATCTGTGTTCGCTCTCTCTCTCTCTCTCTCTATCTGTGTTCTATCTCTCTCTCTCTATCTTCTATCTATGTTCTCTCTCTCTCTCTGTCCTCTATCTGTGTTCTCTCTCTCTCGCTATCTCTCTCTCTCTCTCTATCTTCGATCTGTGTTCTCTCTCTCTCTCTCTCTCTCGCTATCTCTCTCTCTCTCTCTCTCTCTCTCTCTCTCTCTATCTTCTGTCTGTGTTCTCTCTTTCTCTCTCTCTCTATCTGTGTTCTCTCTCTCTCTCTCTTCTATCTATGTTCTCTCTCTCTCTCGCTCCTCTATCTGTGTTCTCTCTCTCTCTCTCTCTCTCTTTCTCTCTCTCTATCCTCTATCTATGTTCTCTCTCTCTCTTCCTCTGTCCTCTATCTGTGTTCTCTCTCTCTCTCTCTCTGTCCTCTATCTGTGTTCTCTCTCTCTCTCTCTATCTTCTATCTATGTTCTCTCTCTCTCTCTCTCTATCCTCTATCTATGTGCTCTCTCACTCTCTATCCTCTATCTGTGCTCTCTCTCTGTCTCTCTCTATCTTCTATCTATGTTCTCTATCTCTCTCTCTCTATCCTCTATCTGTGTTCTCTCTCTCTCGCTATCTCTCTCTCTCTCTCTTTCTGTATCCTCTATCTGTGTTCTCTCTCTCTCTCTGCCTCTCTCTCTCTCTCTCTCTCTGTCCTCTATCTGTGTTTATTTCTCTCTCTCTCTCTCTCTCTGTGTTCTCTCTCTCTCTCTATCCTCTATCTGTGTTCTCTCTCTCGCTATATCTCTCTCTCTCTCTCTATCCTCTATCTGTGTTCCCTCTCTCTCTCTATCCTCTATATATGTTCTCTCTCTCTCTCTCTCTCGATCCTCTATCTATATTCTCTCTCTCGCTATCCTCTATCTGTGTTCTCTCTCTCTCTCTCTCTATCCTCTATCTGTGTTCTCTCTCTCTCTCTATCCTCTATCTATGTTCTCTCTCTCTCTCGCTCCTCTATCTGTGTTCTCTCTCTCTCTGTCTCTCTCTCTATCCTCTATCTATGTTCTCTCTCTCTCCCTGCCTCTCTCTCTCTCTTTCTCTGTCCTCTATCTGTGTTCTCTCTCTCTCTCTGTCCTCTATCTATGTCCTCTCTCTCTCTCTCTATCTTCTATCTATGTTGTCTCTCTATCCTCTATCTGTGTTCTCTCTCTCTCTCTCTCTCGCTCCTCTATCTGTGTTCTCTCTCTCTCTCTCTCTCTCTCTCTATCATCTATCTATGTTCTCTCTCTCTCTGCCTCTCTCTCTCTCTTTCTCTGTCCTCTATCTGTGTTCTCTCTCTCTCTCTGTCCTCTATCTTTGTCCTCTCTCTCTCTCTCTCTATCTTCTATCTATGTTCTCTCTATATCCTCTATCTGTGTTCTCTCTCTCTCTCTCTCTATCTTCTATCTATGTTCTCTCTCTCTCTCTCTCTATCCTCTATCTGTGTTCTCTCTCTCTCGCTATCTCTCTCTCTCTCTTTCTGTATCCTCTATCTGTGTTCTCTCTCTCTCGCTATCTCTCTCTCTCGCTCTCTATCTTCTATCTGTGTTTTCTCTCTCTCTCTCTCTCTCTCGCTCCTCTATCTGTGTTCTCCCTCTCTCTCTCTCTGTCCTCTATCTGTGTTCTCTCTCTCTCTCTCTCTCTATCTGTGTTCTATCTCTCTCTCTCTATCTTCTATCTATGTTCTCTCTCTCTCTCTGTCCTCTTTCTGTGTTCTCTCTCTCTCTCTCCATCTTCTATCCATGTTCTCTCTCTATCCTCTATCTGTGTTCTCTCTCTCTCTCTCTCTCTCTCTCGCTCCTCTATCTGTGTTCTCTCTCTCTCTCTCTTTCTGTATCCTCTATCTGTGTTCTCTCTCTCTCTCTGCCTCTCTCTCTCTCTCTCTCTCTCTCTCTGTCCTCTATCCGTGTTTATTTCTCTCTCTCTCTCTCTCTCTCTGTGTTCTCTCTCTCTCTCTATCCTCTATCTGTGTTCTCTCTCTCGCTATATATCTCTCTCTCTCTCTATCCTCTATCTGTGTTCCCTCTCTCTCTCTATCCTCTATATATGTTCTCACTCTCTCTCTCTCTATCCTCTATCTATGTTCTCTCTCTCGCTATCCTCTATCTGTGTTCTCTCTCTCTCTCTCTCTATCCTCTATCTGTGTTCTCTCTCTCTCTCTCTCTCTCTAACCTCTATCTATGTTCTCTCGCTCTCCCTGCCTCTCTCTCTCTCTTTCTCTGTCCTCTACCTGTGTTCTCTCTCTCTCTCTGTCCTCTATCTGTGTCCTCTCTCTCTCTCTCCATCTTCTATCTATGTTCTCTCTCTATCCTCTATCTGTGTTCTCTCTCTCTCTCGCTCCTCTATCTGTGTTCTCTCTCTCTCTCTCTCTCTCTCTCTCGATCCTCTATCTATGTTCTCTCTCTCTCTCTGCCTCTCTCTCTCTCTTTCTCTGTCCTCTATCTGTGTTCTCTCTCTCTCTCTGTCCTCTATCTTTGTCCTCTCTCTCTCTCTCTCTCTCTCTATCTTCTATCTATGTTCTCTCTCTATCCTCTATCTGTGTTCTCTCTCTCTCTCTCTCGATCCTCTATCTATGTTCTCTCTCTCTCTCTATCCTCTATCTGTGCTCTCTCTCTCTGTCTCTCTCTATCTTCTATCTATGTTCTCTCTCTCTCTCTCTCTCTATCCTTTAACTGTGTTCTCTCTCTCTCGCTATCTCTCTCTCTCTCTTTCTGTATCCTCTATCTGTGTTCTCTCTCTCTCGCTATCTCTCTCTCTCTCTCTCTCTCTCTATCTTCTATCTGTGTTCTCTGTCTCTTTCTCTCTCGCTCCTCTATCTTGTTTTCTCTCTCTCTCTCTCTCTCTCTCTCTCTCTATCTGTGTTCTATCTCTCTCTCTCTATCTTCTATCTATGTTCTCTCTCTCTCTCTGTCCTCTATCTGTGTTCTCTCTCTCTCGCTATCTCTCTCTCTCTCTCTATCTTCTATCTGTGTTCTCTCTCTCTCTCGCTCTCTCGCTATCTCTCGCTCTCTCTCTATCTTTTATCTGTGTTCTTTCTCTCTCTCTCTCTCTCTCTCTATCTGTGTTCTCTCTCTCTCTCTTCTATCTATGTTCTCTCTCTCTCTCTCTCTACCCTCTATCTGTGCTCTCTCTCTCTGTCTCTCTCTATCTTCTATCTATGTTCTCTCTCTCTCTCTCTCTCTATCCTTTAACTGTGTTCTCTCTCTCTCGCTATCTCTCTCTCTCTCTTTCTGTATCCTCTATCTGTGTTCTCTCTCTTGCTATCTCTCTCTCTCTCTCTCTATCTTCTATCTGTGTTCTCTGTCTCTCTCTCTCTCTCGCTCCTCTATCTTGTTTTCTCTCTCTCTCTCTCTCTCTCTCTCTCTCTCTCTCTATCTGTGTTCTATCTCTCTCTCTCCATCTTCTATCTATGTTCTCTCTCTCTCTCTGTCCTCTATCTGTGTTCTCTCTCTCTCGCTATCTCTCTCTCTCTCTCTATCTTCTATCTGTGTTCTCTCTCTCTCTCGCTTTCTCGCTATCTCTCTCTCTCTCTCTCTCTCTCTATCTTTTATCTGTGTTCTCTCTCTCTCTCTCTCTCTCTCTCTATCTGTGTTCTCTCTCTCTCTCTTCTATCTATGTTCTCTCTCTCTCTCTCTCGCTCCTCTATCTGTGTTCTCTCTCTCTCTCTCTCTCTCTCTCTATCCTCTATCTATGTTCTCTCTCTCTCTCTCTTTCTCTGTCCTCAATCTGTGTTCTCTCTCTCTCTCTGTCCTCTATCTGTGTCCTCTCTCTCTCTCTCTATCTTCTATCTATGTTCTCTCTCTATCCTCTATCTGTGTTCTCTCTCTCTCTCTCTCGATCCTCTATCTATGTTCTCTCTCTCTCTCTATCCTTTATCTGTGCTCTCTCTCTCTGTCTCTCTCTATCTTCTATCTATGTTCTCTCTCTCTCTCTCTCTCTATCCTTTAACTGTGTTCTCTCTCTCTCGCTATCTCTCTCTCTCTCTTTCTGTATCCTCTATCTGTGTTCTCTCTCTCTCGCTATCTCTCTCTCTCTCTCTCTATCTTCTATCTGTGTTCTCTCTCTCTCTCTCTCTCTCTCTCGCTCCTCTATCTTGTTTTCTCTCTCTCTCTCTCTCTCTCTCTCTCTCTCTCTCTCTCTCTCTCTCTATCTGTGTTCTATCTCTCTCTCTCTATCTTCTATCTATGTTCTCTCTCTATCCTCTATCTGTGTTCTCTCTCTCTCTCTCTATCCTCTATCTATGTTCTCTCTCTCTCTCTATCCTCGATCTGTGCTCTCTCTCTCTGTCTCTCTCTATCTTCTATCTATGTTCTCTCTCTCTCTCTCTATCCTCTATCTGTGTTCTCTCTCTCTCGCTATCTCTCTCTCTCTCTTTCTGTATCCTCTATCTGTGTTCTCTCTCTCTCGCTATCTCTCTCTCTCGCTCTCTATCTTCTATCTGTGTTTACTGTCTCTCTCTCTCTCTCGCTCCTCTATCTGTGTTCTCTCTCTCTCTCACTCTCTCTGTCCTCTATCTGTGTTCTCTCTCTCTCTCTCTCTCTCTATCTGTGTTCTATCTCTCTCTCTCTATCTTCTATCTATGTTCTCTCTCTCTCTCTGTCCTCTATCTGTGTTCTCTCTCTCTCGCTATCTCTCTCTCTCTCTCTATCTTCGATCTGTGTTCTCTCTCTCTCTCTCTCGCTATCTCTCTCTCTCTCTCTATCTTCTGTCTGTGTTCTCTCTTTCTCTCTCTCTCTATCTGTGTTCTCTCTCTCTTCTATCTATGTTCTCTCTCTCTCTCGCTCCTCTATCTGTGTTCTCTCTCTCTCTCTCTCTCTCTTTCTCTCTCTCTATCCTCTATCTATGTTCTCTCTCTCTCTCTGCCTCTCTCTCTCCTCCTCTGTCCTCTATCTGTGTTCTCTCTCTCTCTCTCTCTGTCCTCTATCTGTGTTCTCTCTCTCTCTCTCTATCTTCTATCTGTGTTCTCTCTCTCTCTCTATCCTCTATCTATGTGCTCTCTCACTCTCTATCCTCTATCTGTGCTCTCTCTCTGTCTCTCTCTATCTTCTATCTATGTTCTCTATCTCTCTCTCTCTATCCTCTATCTGTGTTCTCTCTCTCTCGCTATCTCTCTCTCTCTCTCTTTCTGTATCCTCTATCTGTGTTCTCTCTCTCTCTCTGCCTCTCTCTCTCTCTCTCTCTCTGTCCTCTATCTGTGTTTATTTCTCTCTCTCTCTCTCTCTCTGTGTTCTCTCTCTCTCTCTATCCTCTATCTGTGTTCTCTCTCTCGCTATATCTCTCTCTCTCTCTCTATCCTCTATCTGTGTTCCCTCTCTCTCTCTATCCTCTATATATGTTCTCTAATCTCTCACTCTATCCTCTATCTATATTCTCTCTCTCGCTATCCTCTATCTGTGTTCTCTCTCTCTCTCTCTATCCTCTATATGTGCTCTCTCTCTCTGTCTCTCTCTATCTTCTATCTATGTTCTCTCTCTCTCTCTATCCTCTATCTGTGTTCTCTCTCTCTCGCTATCTCTCTCTCTCTCTCTTTCTGTATCCTCTATCTGTGTTCTCTCTCTCTCTCTGCCTCTCTCTCTCTCTCTCTCTCTGTCCTCTATCTGTGTTTCTTTCTCTCTCTCTCTCTCTCTCTATCTGTGTTCTCTCTCTCTCTCTATCCTCTATCTGTGTTCTCTCTCTCGCTATCTCTCTCTCTATCTCTCTCTATCCTCTATCTGTGTTCCCTCTCTCTCTCTATCCTCTATATATGTTCTCTCTCTCTCTCTCTCTCTCTCCTTTATCTATGTTCTCTCTCTCTCTATCCTCTATCTGTGTTCTCTCTCTCTCTCTCTATCCTCTATCTGTGTTCTCTCTCTCTCTCTATCCTCTATCTATGTTCTCTCTCTCTCTCTATCCTCTATCTGTGTTCTCTCTCTCTCTCTCTCTCTCTCTCTCTATCCTCTATCTGTGTTCTCTCTCTCTCTCTCTCTATCCTCTATCTATGTTCTTTCTCTCTCTCTATTCTCCATCTATGTTCTCTCTCTCTCTCTCTATCCTCTATCTGTGTTCTCTCTCTCTCTCTCTCTCTCTCTCTGTCCTCTATCTGTGTTCTCTCTCTCTCTCTATCCTCTATCTATGTTCTCTCTCTCTCTCTCTATCCTCTATATGTGCTCTCTGTCTCTGTCTCTCTCTATCTTCTATCTATGTTCTCTCTCTCTCTCTATCCTCTATCTGTGTTCTCTCTCTCTCGCTATCTCTCTCTCTCTCTCTTTCTGTATCCTCTATCTGTGTTCTCTCTCTCTCTCTGCCTCTCTCTCTCTCTCTCTGTCCTCTATCTGTGTTTCTTTCTCTCTCTCTCTCTCTCTCTATCTGTGTTCTCTCTTTCTCTCTATCCTCTATCTGTGTTCTCTCTCTCGCTATATCTCTCTCTATCTCTCTCTATCCTCTATCTGTGTTCCCTCTCTCTCTCTATCCTCTATATATGTTCTCTCTCTCTCTCTCTCTCTCTCCTCTATCTATGTTCTCTCTCTCTCTATCCTCTATCTGTGTTCTCTCTCTCTCTCTATCCTCTATCTGTGTTCTCTCTCTCTATCCTCTATCTATGTTCTCTCTCTCTCTCTATCCTCTATCTGTGTTCTCTCTCTCTCTCTCTCTCTCTCTCTCTATCCTCTATCTGTGTTCTCTCTCTCTCTCTCTATCCTCTATCTATGTTCTTCCTCTCTCTCTATTCTCCATCTATGTTCTCTCTCTCTCTCTCTATCCTCTATCTGTGTTCTCTCTCTCTCTCTCTCTCTCTCTCTCTCTATCCTCTGTCTGTGTTCTCTCTCTCTCTATCCTCTATCTATGTTCTCTCTCTCTCTCTATCCTCGATCTGTGTTCTCTCTCTCTCTCTCTATTCTCTATCTGTGTTCTCTCTCTCTCTCTCTATCCTCTATCTGTGTTCTCTCTCTCTCTATCCTCTATCTATGTTCTCTCTCTCTCTCTCTATCCTCTATCAGTGTTCTCTCTCTCTATCCTCTATCTGTGTTCTCTCTCTCTCTCTATCCTCTATCTGTGTTCTCTCTCTCCCTATCCTCTATCTGTGTTCTCTCTCTTTCTCTCTATCCTATATTGGTGTTCTCTCTCTCTCTCTCTCTCCTCTATCTGTGTTCTCTCTCTCTCTCTCTATCCTCTATCTGTGTTCTCTCTCTCTCTCCTCTATCTGTGTTCCCTCCCTCTCTCTGTCCTCTATCTATGTTCTCTCTCTCTATCCTCTATCTATGTTCTCTCTCTCTTTCTCTCTCTCTCTTTATCCTCTATCTCTCTCTCTTTATCCTCTATCTGTGTTCTCTCTCTCTCTTTCTCTATCTGTGTTCTCTCTCTCTCTCTCTCTCTCTATATATATATATCCTCTATCTGTGTTCTCTCTCCCTCTCTCTCTGTGCTCTATCTGTGTTCTCTCTCTCTCTCTCTCTCTCTCTCTCTCTCTCTCTCTATCCTCTATCTATGTTCTCTGTCTCTCTATCCTCTATCTGTGTTCTCTCTCTCCCTCTATCCTCTATCTGTGTTCTCTCTCTCTTTCTCTCTCTCTCTCTTTATCCTCTATCTGTGTTCTCTCTCTCTCTATCCTCTATCTGTGTTCTCTCTCTCTCTCTCTCTATCCTCTATCTGTTCTCTCTCTCTCTCTATCTGTGTTCTCTCTCTCTCTCTCTATCCTCTATCTGTGTTCTCTCTCTCTCTCTCGCTCTCTCTCTCTGTGTTCTCTCTCTCTCTTTCTCTCTCTCTATCCTCTATCTGTGTTCTCTCTCTCTCTCTCTCTCTGTCCTCTATCTGTGTTTCTTTCTCTCTCTCTCTCTCTCTCTCTCTATCTGTGTTCTCTCTCTCTCTCTATCCTCTATCTATGTTCTCTCTCTCTCTCGCTATATCTCTCTCTCTCTCTCACTATCCTCTATCTGTGTTCCCTGTCTCTCTCTATCCTCTATATATGTTCTCTCTCTCTCGCTCTCTATCCTCTATCTATGTTCTCTCTCTCTCTCACTATATCTCTCTCTCTCTCTCTCTATCCTCTATCTGTGTTCCCTGTCTCTCTCTATCCTCTATATATGTTCTCTCTCTCTCGCTCTCTATCCTCTATCTATATTCTCTCTCTATCCTCTATGTGTGTTCTCTCTCTCTCGCTCTCTATCCTCTATCTATGTTCTCTCTCTCTCTATCCTCTATCTGTGTTCTCTCTATCCTCTATCTGTGTTCTCTCTCTCTCTCTCTCTCTCTATCCTCTATCTGTGTTCTCTCTCTATCCTCTTTCTATGTTCTCTCTCTCTCTCTATCCTCTATCTGTGTTCTCTCTCTCTCTATCCTCTATCTATGTTCTCTCTCTCTCTCTATCCTCTATCTGTGTTCTCTCTCTCTCTCTATCCTCTATCTGTGTTCTCTCTCTCTCTCTCTCTCTATCCTCTATCTATGTTCTCTCTCTCTCTCTATCCTCTATCTGTGTTCTCTCTCTCTCTCTCGCTCTCTCTCTCTGTGTTCCCTCTCTCTTTCTCTCTCTCTATCCTCTATCTGTGTTCTCTCTCTCTCTCTCTGCCTCTCTCTCTCTCTCTCTCTCTCTCTGTCCTCTATCTGTGTTTCTTTCTCTCTCTCTCTCTCTATCTGTGTTCTCTCTCTCTCTCTATCCTCGATCTGTGTTCTCTCTCTCTCGCTATGTCTCTCTCTCTCTCTCGCTATCCTCTATCTGTGTTCCCTCTCTCTCTCTATCCTCTATATATGTTCTCTCTCTCTCTCTCTCTCTATCCTCTATCTATGTTCTCTCTCTCTCTATCCTCTATCTGTGTTCTTTCTCTCTCTCTCTCTATCCTCTATCTGTGTTCTCTCTCTCTCTATCTGTGTTCTCTCTCTCTCTCTCTATCCTCTATCTGTGTTCTCTCTCTCTCTGTCTGCCTCTCTCTCTCTCTCTGTCCTCTATCTGTGTTCTCTCTCTCTCTCTCCTCTATCTATGTTATCTCTCTCTATCTCTATCCTCTATCTGTGTTCTCTCTCTCTCTCGCTCTCTCTCTCTGTGTTCTCTCTCTCTCTTTCTCTCTCTCTATCCTCTATCTGTGTTCTCTCTCTCTCTCTGCCTCTCTCTCTCTCTCTCTGTCCTTTATCTGTGTTTCTCTCTCTCTCTCTCTCTCGCTCTCTCTATCTGTGTTCCCTCTCTCTCTCTATCCTCTATATATGTTCTCTCTCTCTCTCTCTCTATCCTCTATCTATGTTCTCTATCTCTCTATCCTCTATCTGTGTTCTCTCTCTCTCTCTCTCTATCCTCTATATGTTTTCTCTCTCTCTCTCTATCATCTATCTATGTTCTCTCTCTCTCTCTATCCTCTATCTGTGTTCTCTCTCTCTCTCTCTCTCTCTCTATCCTCTATCTGTGTTCTCTCTCTCTCTCTCTCTCTCTCTCTGTCCTCTATCTGTGTTCTCTCTCTCTCTCTATCCTCTATCTATGTTCTCTCTCTCTCTCTCTCTCTCTATCCTCTATCTGTGTTCTCTCTCTCTCTCTCTCTCTCTCTCTATCCTCTATCTGTGTTCTCTCTCTCTCTATCCTCTATCTATGTTCTCTCTCTCTCTCTATCCTCTATCTGTGTTCTCTCTCTCTCTCTCGCTCTCTCTCTCTGTCTTCTCTCTCTCTCTTTCTCTCTCTCTATCCTCTATCTGTGTTCTCTCTCTCTCTCTGCCTCTCTCTTTCTCTCTCTCTCTGTCCTCTATCTGTGTTTCTTTCTCTCTCTCTCTCTCTCTCTATCTGTGTTCTCTCTCTCTCTCTATCCTCTATCTGTGTTCCCTCTCTCTCTCTATCCTCTATATATGTTCTCTCTCTCTCTCTCTATCCTCTATCTATGTTCTCTCTCTCTCTATCCTCTATCTGTGTTCTCTCTCTCTCTCTCTCTTTCTCTCTATCCTCTATCTGTGTTCTCTCCCTCTCTATCCTCTATCAGTGTTCTCTCTCTCTATCCTCTATCTGTGTTCTCTCTCTCTCTCTCTCTATCCTCTATCTGTGTTCTCTCTCTCTCTATCCTCTATCTGTGTTCTCTCTCTTTCTCTCTATCCTATATCGGTGTTCTCTCTCTCTCTCTCTCTCCTCTATCTGTGTTCTCTCTCTCTCTCTATCCTCTATCTGTGTTCTCTCTCTCTCTCCTCTATCAGTGTTCTTTCCCTCTCTCTGTCCTCTATCTATGTTCTCTCTCTCTCTATCCTCTATCTGTGTTCTCTCTCTCTCTCTCTCTTTCTCTCTATCCTCTATCTGTGTTCTCTCTCTCTCTCTGCCTCTCTCTTTCTCTCTCTCTCTGTCCTCTATCTGTGTTTCTTTCTCTCTCTCTCTCTCTCTCTATCTGTGTTCTCTCTCTCTCTCTATCCTCTATCTATGTTCTCTCTCTCTCTATCCTCTATCTGTGTTCTCTCTCTCTCTCTCTCTTTCTCTCTATCCTCTATCTGTGTTCTCTCCCTCTCTATCCTCTATCAGTGTTCTCTCTCTCTATCCTCTATCTGTGTTCTCTCTCTCTCTCTCTCTATCCTCTATCTGTGTTCTCTCTCTCTCTATCCTCTATCTGTGTTCTCTCTCTTTCTCTCTATCCTATATCGGTGTTCTCTCTCTCTCTCTCTCTCCTCTATCTGTGTTCTCTCTCTCTCTCTCTATCCTCTATCTGTGTTCTCTCTCTCTCTCCTCTATCAGTGTTCTTTCCCTCTCTCTGTCCTCTATCTATGTTCTCTCTCTCTCTATCCTCTATCTATGTACTCTCTCTCTTTCTCTCTCTCTCTTTATCCTCTATCTCTCTCTCTTTATCCTCTATCTGTGTTCTCTCTCTCTCTTTCTCTACCTGTGTTCTCTCTCTCTCTCTCTGTCCTCTAGCTGTGTTCTCTCTCTCTCTCTCTCTCTCTCTCTCTCTCTCTATCCTCTATATGTGTTCTCTCTCTCTCTCTATCCTCTATCAGTTTTCTCTCTCTCTATCCTCTATCTGTGTTCTCTCTCTCTCTCTCTATCCTCTATCTGTGTTCTCTCTCTCTCTATCCTCTATCTGTGTTCTCTCTCTTTCTCTCTATCCTATATCGGTGCTCTCTCTCTCTCTCTCTCTCCTCTATCTGTGTTCTCTCTCTCTCTCTCTATCCTTTATCTGTGTTCTCTCTCTCTCTCTCTCTCTCTCTCTCCTCTATCTGTGTTCCCTCCCTCTCTCTGTCCTCTATCTATGTTCTCTCTCTCTCTATCCTGTATCTATGTTCTCTCTCTCTTTCTCTCTCTCTCTTTATCCTCTATCTCTCTCTCTCTTTATCATCTATCTGTGTTCTCTCTCTCTCTCTCTCTATATATATCCTCTATCTGTGTTCTCTCTCTCTCTATCCTCTATCTGTGTTCTCTCTCTCTTTCTCTCGCTATCCTCTATCTGTGTTCTCTCTCTCTCTCTATCTGTGTTCACTCTCTCTCTCTATCCTCTATCTGTGTTCTCTCTCTCTCTCTGCCTCTCTCTCTCTCTCTCCTCTATCGATGTTCTCTCTCTCTCTCTCTGTCCTCTATCTGTGTTCTCTCTCTCTCTATCCTCTATCTATGTACTCTCTCTCTTTCTCTCTCTCTCTTTATCCTCTATCTGTGTTCTCTCTCTCTCTCTCTCTATCTGTGTTCTCTCTCTCTCTCTATCCTCTATCTGTGTTCTCTCTCTCTCGCTATGTCTCTCTCTCTCTCTCTCTATCCTCTATCTGTGTTCCCTCTCTCTCTCTATCCTCTATATATGTTCTCTCTCTCTCTCTCTCTATCCTCTATCTATGTTCTCTCTCTCTCTATCCTCTATCTGTGTTCTTTCTCTCTCTCTCTCTCTATCCTCTATCTGTGTTCTCTCTCTCTCTCTATCTATGTTCTATCTCTCTCTCTCTATCCTCTATCTATGTTCTCTCTCTCTCTCTATCCTCTACCTGTGTTCTCTCTCTCTCTCTCTCGCTCTCTCTCTCTGTGTTCTCTCTCTCTCTTTCTCTCTCTCTATCCTCTATCTGTGTTCTCTCTCTCTCTCTGCCTCTCTCTCTCTCTCTCTCTCTCTGTCCTTTATCTGTGTTTCTTTCTCTCTCTCTCTCTCTCGAACTCTCTATCTGTGTTCCCTCTCTCTCTCTATCCTCTATATATGTTCTCTCTCTCTCTCTATCCTCTATCTATGTTGTCTATCTCTCTATCCTCTATCTGTGTTCTCTCTCTCTCTTTCTCTATCCTCTATATGTGTTCTCTCTCTCTCTCTATCATCTATCTATGTTCTCTCTCTCTCTCTATCCTCTATCTGTGTTCTCTCTCTCTCTCTCTCTCTCTCTATCCTCTATCTGTGTTCTCTCTCTCTCTCTCTCTCTCTGTCCTCTATCTGTGTTCTCTCTCTCTCTCTATCCTCTATCTATGTTCTCTCTCTCTCTCTCTCTCTATCCTCTATCTGTGTTCTCTCTCTCTCTCTCTCTCTATCTCTCTCTCTATCCTCTATCTGTGTTCTCTCTCTCTCTATCCTCTATCTATGTTCTCTCTCTCTCTCTATCCTCTATCTGTGTTCTCTCTCTCTCTCTCGCTCTCTCTCTCTGTGTTCTCTCTCTCTCTTTCTCTCTCTCTATCCTCTATCTGTGTTCTCTCTCTCTCTCTGCCTCTCTCTTTCTCTCTCTCTCTGTCCTCTATCTGTGTTTCTTTCTCTCTCTCTCTCTCTCTATCTGTGTTCTCTCTCTCTCTCTATCCTCTATCTGTGTTCCCTCTCTCTCTCTATCCTCTATATATGTTCTCTCTCTCTCTCTCTATCCTCTATCTATGTTCTCTCTCTCTCTAACCTCTATCTGTGTTCTCTCTCTCTCTCTCTCTTTCTCTCTATCCTCTATCTGTGTTCTCTCCCTCTCTATCCTCTATCAGTGTTCTCTCTCTCTATCCTCTATCTATGTTCTCTCTCTCTCTCTCTCTATCCTCTATCTGTGTTCTCTCTCTCTCTCTCCTCTATCTGTGTTCTCTCTCTCTCTCTCTATCCTCTATCTGTGTTCTCTCTCTCTCTCCTCTATCAGTGTTCCCTCCCTCTCTCTGTCCTCTATCTATGTTCTCTCTCTCTCTATCCTGTATCTATGTTCTCTCTCTCTTTCTCTCTCTCTCTCTTTATCCTCTATCTCTCTCTCTTTATCCTCTATCTGTGTTCTCTCTCTCTCTTTCTCTACCTGTGTTCTCTCTCTCTCTCTCTCTCTCTCTCTATCCTCTATATGTGTTCTCTCTCTCTCTATCCTCTATCAGTTTTCTCTTTCTCTATCCTCTATCTGTGATCTCTCTCTCTCTCTCTATCCTCTATCTGTGTTCTCTCTCTCTCTATCCTCTATCTGTGTTCTCTCTCTTTCTCTCTATCCTATATCGGTGCTCTCTCTCTCTCTCTCTCCTCTATCTGTGTTCTCTCTCTCTCTATCCTTTATCTGTGTTCTCTCTCTCTCTCTCCTCTATCAGTGTTCCCTCCCTCTCTCTGTCCTCTATCTATGTTCTCTCTCTCTCTATCCTCTATCTATGTTCTCTCTCTCTTTCTCTCTCTCTCTCTTTATCCTCTATCTCTCTCTCTTTATCCTCTATCTGTGTTCTCTCTCTCTCTTTCTCTACCTGTGTTCTCTCTCTCTCTCTCTCTCTCTCTCTCTCTCTCTCTATCCTCTATATGTGTTCTCTCTCTCTCTATCCTCTTATCAGTTTTCTCTCTCTCTATCCTCTATCTGTGATCTCTCTCTCTCTCTATCCTCTATCTGTGTTCTCTCTCCCTCTATCCTCTATCTGTGTTCTCTCTCTTTCTCTCTATCCTATATCGGTGCTCTCTCTCTCTCTCTCTCTCCTCTATCTGTGTTCTCTCTCTCTCTCTCTATCCTTTATCTGTGTTCTCTCTCTCTCTCTCTCTCTATCCTCTATCTATGTTCTCTCTCTCTCTCTATCCTCTATCTGTGTTCTCTCTCTCTCTCTCGCTCTCTCTCTCTGTGTTCTCTCTCTCTCTTTCTCTCTCTCTATCCTCCATCTGTGTTCTCTCTCTCTCTCTGCCTCTCTCTTTCTCTCTCTCTCTGTCCTCTATCTGTGTTTCTTTCTCTCTCTCTCTCTCTCTCTATCTGTGTTCTCTCTCTCTCTCTATCCTCTATCTGTGTTCCCTCTCTCTCTCTATCCTCTATATATGTTCTCTCTCTCTCTCTCTATCCTCTATCTATGTTCTCTCTCTCTATCCTCTATCTGTGTTCTCTCTCTCTCTCTCTCTTTCTCTCTATCCTCTATCTGTGTTCTCTCCCTCTCTATCCTCTATCTATGTTCTCTCTCTCTCTCTCTCTATCCTCTATCAGTGTTCTCTCTCTCTATCCTCTATCTGTGTTCTTTCTCTCTCTCTCTCTATCCTCTATCTGTGTTCTCTCTCTCTCTATCCTCTATCTGTGTTCTCTCTCTTTCTCTCTATCCTATATCGGTGTTCTCTCTCTCTCTCTCTCTCCTCTATCTGTGTTCTCTCTCTCTCTCTCTATCCTCTATCTGTGTTCTCTCTCTCTCTCCTCTATCAGTGTTCCCTCCCTCTCTCTGTCCTCTATCTATGTTCTCTCTCTCTCTATCCTCTATCTATGTTCTCTCTCTCTTTCTCTCTCTCTCTCTTTATCCTCTATCTCTCTCTCTTTATCCTCTATCTGTGTTCTCTCTCTCTCTTTCTCTACCTGTGTTTTCTCTCTCTCTCTCTCTCTCTCTCTCTATCCTCTATATGTGTTCTCTCTCTCTCTATCCTCTATCAGTTTTCTCTCTCTCTATCCTCTATCTGTGATCTCTCTCTCTCTCTATCCTCTATCTGTGTTCTCTCTCTCTCTATCCTCTATCTGTGTTCTCTCTCTTTCTCTCTATCCTATATCGGTGCTCTCTCTCTCTCTCTCTCTCCTCTATCTGTGTTCTCTCTCTCTCTCTCTATCCTTTATCTGTGTTCTCTCTCTCTCTCTCTCTCTCTCTCCTCTATCAGTGTTCCCTCCCTCTCTCTGTCCTCTATCTATGTTCTCTCTCTCTCTATCCTCTATCTATGTTCTCTCTCTCTTTCTCTCTCTCTCTTTATCCTCTATCTCTCTCTCTTTATCCTCTATCTGTGTTCTCTCTCTCTCTTTCTCTACCTGTGTTCTCTCTCTCTCTCTCTCTCTCTCTCTCTCTATCCTCTATATGTGTTCTCTCTCTCTCTATCCTCTATCAGTTTTCTCTCTCTCTATCCTCTATCTGTGATCTCTCTCTCTCTCTATCCTCTATCTGTGTTCTCTCTCTCTCTATCCTCTATCTGTGTTCTCTCTCTTTCTCTCTATCCTATATCGGTGCTCTCGCTCTCTCTCTCTCTCCTCTATCTGTGTTCTCTCTCTCTCTCTCTATCCTTTATCTGTGTTCTCTCTCTCTCTCTCTCTCTATCCTCTATCTATGTTCTCTCTCTCTCTCTATCCTCTATCTGTGTTCTCTCTCTCTCGCTCTCTCTCTCTGTGTTCTCTCTCTCTCTTTCTCTCTCTCTATCCTCTATCTGTGTTCTCTCTCTCTCTCTGCCTCTCTCTTTCTCTCTCTCTCTGTCCTCTATCTGTGTTTCTTTCTCTCTCTCTCTCTCTCTCTATCTGTGTTCTCTCTCTCTCTCTATCCTCTATCTGTGTTCCCTCTCTCTCTCTATCCTCTATATATGTTCTCTCTCTCTCTCTCTATCCTCTATCTATGTTCTCTTTCTCTCTATCCTCTATCTGTGTTCTCTCTCTCTCTCTCTCTTTCTCTCTATCCTCTATCTGTGTTCTCTCCCTCTCTATCCTCTATCAGTGTTCTCTCTCTCTATCCTCTATCTGTGTTCTCTCTCTCGCTCTCTCTATCCTCTATCTGTGTTCTCTCTCTCTCTATCCTCTATCTGTGTTCGCTCTCTTTCTCTCTATCCTATATCGGTGTTCTCTCTCTCTCTCTCTCTCCTCTATCTGTGTTCTCTCTCTCTCTCTCTATCCTCTATCAGTGTTCTCTCTCTCTCTCCTCTATCAGTGTTCCCTCCCTCTCTCTGTCCTCTATCTATGTTCTCTCTCTCTCTATCCTCTATCTATGTTCTCTCTCTCTTTCTCTCTCTCTCTCTTTATCCTCTATCTCTCTCTCTTTATCCTCTATCTGTGTTCTCTCTCTCTCTTTCTCTAGCTGTGTTCTCTCTCTCTCTCTCTCTCTCTCTCTCTATCCTCTATATGCGTTCTCTCTCTCTCTATCCTCTATCAGTTTTCTCTCTCTCTATCCTCTATCTGTGATCTCTCTCTCTCTCTATCCTCTATCTGTGTTCTCTCTCTCTCTATCCTCTATCTGTGTTCTCTCTCTCTCTATCCTCTATCTGTGTTCTCTCTCTTTCTCTCTATCCTATATCGGTGCTCTCTCTCTCTCTCTCTCTCTCCTCTATCTGTGTTCTCTCTCTCTCTCTCTATCCTTTATCTGTGTTCTCTCTCTCTCTCTCTCTCTCTCCTCTATCTGTGTTCCCTCCCTCTCTCTGTCCTCTATCTATGTTCTCTCTCTCTCTATCCTCTATCTATGTTCTCTCCCTCTTTCGCTCTCTCTCTTTATCCTCTATCTCTCTCTCTTTATCATCTATCTGTGTTCTCTCTCTCTCTTTCTCTATCTGTGTTCTCTCTCTCTCTCTCTATATATATATCCTCTATCTGCGTTCTCTCTCTCTCTCTATCCTCTATCTGTGTTCTCTCTCTCTTTCTCTCTCTATCCTCTATCTGTGTTCTCTCTCTCTCTCTATCTGTGTTCACTCTCTCTCTCTCTCTATCCTCTATCTGTGTTCTCTCTCTCTCTCTGCCTCTCTCTCTCTCTCTCCTCTATCTATGTTCTCTCTCTCTCTCTCTGTCCTCTATCTGTGTTCTCTCTCTCTCTCTATCCTCTATCTATGTTCTCTCTCTCTTTCTCTCTCTCTCTTTATCCTCTATCTGTGTTCTCTCTCTCTCTCTCTCTCTATCTGTGTTCTCTCTCTCTCTCTCGATCCTCTATCTATGTTCTCTCTCTCTCTCTGCCTCTCTATCTCTCTTTCTCTGTATTCTATCTGTGTTCTCTCTCTCTCTCTGTCCTCTATCTGTGTTCTCTCTCTCTCTCTCTATCTTCTATCTATGTTCTCTCTCTCTCTCTATCCTCTATCTGTGTTCTCTCTCTCTCGCTATCTCTCTCTCTCTCTATCTTCTATCTGTGTTCTCTGTCTCTCTCTCTCTCTCTCGCTCCTCTATCTGTGTTCTCTCTCTCTCTCTCTCTATCTTCTATCTATGTTCTCTCTCTCTCTCTATCCTCTATATATGTTCTCTCTCTCTCTATCTTCTATCTGTGTTCTCTCTCTCTCTTTCTCTCTCTCTCTGTGTTCTATCTCTCTCTCTCTATCTTCTATCTATGTTCTCTCTCTCTCTGTCCTCTATCTGTGTTCTCTCTCTCTCTCTCTCTCTATATCTCTCTCTCTATCTTCTATCTGTGTTCTCTCTTTCTCTCTCTCTCTCTCTATCTGTGCTCTCTCTCTCTCTCTCTTCTATCTATGTTCTCTCTCTCTCTCTCTCGCTCCTCTATCTGTGTTCTCTCTCTCTCTCTCTCTCTCTCTCTCTATCCTCTATCTATGTTCTCTCTCTCTCTCTGCCTCTCTCTCTCTTCCTCTGTCCTCTATCTGTGTTCTCTCTCTCTCTGTCCTCTATCTGTGTTCTCTCTCTCTCTCTCTATCTTCTATCTATGTTCTCTCTCTCTCTTTCTCTCTATCCTCTATCTGCGTTCTCTCTCTCTCTCTATCCTCTTTCTATGTTCTCTCTCTCTCTCTCGATCCTCTATCTGTGCTCTCTCTCTCTGTCTCTCTCTATCTTCTATCTATGTTCTCTCTCTCTCTCTATCCTCTATCTGTGTTCTCTCTCTCTCGCTATCTCTCTCTCTCTCTCTTTCTGTATCCTCTATCTGTGTTCTCTCTCTCTCTCTGCCTCTCTCTCTCTCTCTCTCTCTCTGTCCTCTATCTATGTTTCTTTCTCTCTCTCTCTCTCTCTATCTGTGTTCTCTCTCTCTCTCTATCCTCTATCTGTGTTCTCTCTCTCTCGCTATATCTCTCTCTATCTCTCTCTATCCTCCATCTGTGTTCCCTCTCTCTCTCTATCGTCTATATATGTTGTCTCTCTCTCTCTCTCTATCCTCTATCTATGTTCTCTCTCTCTCTATCTTCTATCTCTGTTCTCTCTCTCTCTATCCTCTATCTGTGTTCTCTCTCACTCTCTATCCTCTATCTACGTTCTCTCTCTCTCTCTATCCTCTATCTGTGTTCTCTCTCTCTCTCTCTCTCTCTCTATCCTCTATCTGTGTTCCCTCTCTCTCTCTCTATCCTCTATCTATGTTCTCTCTCTCTTTCTCTCTCTCTCTTTATCCTCTATCTCTCTCTCTTTATCCTCTATCTGTGTTCTCTCTCTCTCTTTCTCTACCTGTGTTCTCTCTCTCTCTCTCTCTGTCCTCTAGCTGTGTTCTGTCTCTCTCTCTCTCTATCTCTCTCTCTATCCTCTATATGTGTTCTCTCTCTCTCTCTATCCTCTATCTGTGTTCTCTCTCTCTCTATCCTCTATCTGTGTTCTCTCTCTTTCTCTCTATCCTATATCGGTGCTCTCTCTCTCTCTCTCTCTCCTCTATCTGTGTTCTCTCGCTCTCTCTCTATCCTTTATCTGTGTTCTCTCTCTCTCTCTCTCTCTCTCTCCTCTATCTGTGTTCACACCCTCTCTCTGTCCTCTATCTATGTTCTCTCTCTCTCTATCCTCTATCTATGTTCTCTCCCTCTTTCTCTCTCTCTATTTATCCTCTATCTCTCTCTCTTTATCATCTATCTGGGTTCTCTCTCTCTCTTTCTCTATCTGTGTTCTCTCTCTCTATATATATATATCCTCTATCTGCGTTCTCTCTCTCTCTCTATCCTCTATCTGTGTTCTCTCTCTCTTTCTCTCTCTATCCTCTATCTGTGTTCTCTCTCTCTCTCTATCTGTGTTCACTCTCTCTCTCTCTCTCTATCCTCTATCTGTGTTCTCTCTCTCTCTCTGCCTCTCTCTCTCTCTCTCCTCTATCTATGTTCTCTCTCTCTCTCTCTGTCCTCTATCTGTGTTCTCTCTCTCTCTCTATCCTCTATCTATGTTCTCTCTCTCTTTCTCTCTCTCTCTTTATCCTCTAGCTGTGTTCTGTCTCTCTCTCTCTCTATCTGTGTTCTCTCTCTCTCTCTCTATCCTCTATTTATGTTCTCTCTCTCTCTCTGCCTCTCTCTCCCTCTCTTTCTCTGTATTCTATCTGTGTTCTCTCTCTCTCTCTGTCCTCTATTGTGTTCTCTCTCTCTCTCTCTATCTTCTATCTATGTTCTCTCTCTCTCTCTATCCTCTATCTATGTTCTCTCTCTCTCGCTATCTCTCTCTCTCTCTCTATCTTCTATCTGTGTTCTCTGTCTCTCTCTCTCTCTCTCGCTCCTCTATCTGTGTTCTCTCTCTCTCTCTCTCTATCTTCTATCTATGTTCTCTCTCTCTCTCTATCCTCTATATATGTTCTCTCTTTCTCTCTATCTTCTATCTGTGTTCTCTCTCTCTCTCTCTCTCTCTCTATCTGTGTTCTATCTCTCTCTCTCTATCTTCTATCTATGTTCTCTCTCTCTCTCTGTCCTCTATCTGTGTTCTCTCTCTCTCTCTCTCTATCTCTCTCTCTCTATCTTCTATCTGTGTTCTCTCTTTCTCTCTCTCTCTCTCTATCTGTGCTCTCTCTCTCTCTCTCTTCTATCTATGTTCTCTCTCTCTCTCTCTCGCTCCTCTATCTATGTTCTCTCTCTCTCTCTGCCTCTCTCTCTCTTCCTCTGTCCTCTATCTGTGTTCTCTCTCTCTCTGTCCTCTATCTGTGTTCTCTCTCTCTCTCTCTATCTTCTATCTATGTTCTCTCTCTCTCTATCCTCTATCTGCGTTCTCTCTCTCTCTCTATCCTCTATCTATGTTCTCTCTCTCTCTCTCGATCCTCTATCTGTGCTCTCTCTCTCTGTCTCTCTCTATCTTCTATCTATGTTCTCTCTCTCTCTATCCTCTATCTGTGTTCTCTCTCTCTCGCTATCTCTCTCTCTCTCTCTTTCTGTATCCTCTATCTATGTTCTCTCTCTCTCTCTGCCTCTCTCTCTCTCTCTCTCTCTCTCTCTGTCCTCTATCTATGTTTCTTTCTCTCTCTCTCTCTCTCTATCTGTGTTCTCTCTCTCTCTCTATCCTCTATCTGTGTTCTCTCTCTCTTGCTATATCTCTCTCTATCTCTCTCTATCCTCTATCTGTGTTCCCTCTCTCTCTCTATCGTCTATATATGTTCTCTCTCTCTCTCTCTCTATCCTCTATCTATGTTCTCTCTCTCTCGATCTTCTATCTCTGTTCTCTCTCTCTCTCTCTATCCTCTATCTGTGTTCTCTCTCTCTCTCTATCCTCTATCTACGTTCTCTCTCTCTCTCTATCCTCTATCTGTGTTCTCTCTCTCTCTCTCTCTCTCTCTATCCTCTATCTGTGTTCCCTCTCTCTCTCTCTATCCTCTATCTGTGTTCTCTCTCTCTCTCTATCCTCTATCTATGTTCTCTCTCTCTCTATCCTCTATCTGTGTTCTCTCTCTCTCTCTCTATCCTCTATCTATGTTCTCTCTCTCTCTCTATCCTCTATCTGTGTTCTCTCTCTCTCTCTCTCTATTTCTATCTGTGTTCTCTGTCTCTCTCTCTCTCTCTCTCGCTCCTCTATCTGTGTTCTCTCTCTCTCTCTCTATCTTCTATCTATGTTCTCTCTCTCTCTCTATCCTCTATTTATGTTCTCTCTCTCTATATCTTCTATCTGTGTTCTCTCTCTCTCTCTCTATCCTCTATCTGTGTTCTCTCTCTCTCTATCCTCTCTCTATCCTCTATCTGTGTTCCCTCTCTCTCTCTCTATCCTCTATCTATGTTCTCTCTCTCTCTCTATCCTCTATCTATGTTCTCTCTCTCTCTCTATCCTCTATCTGTGGTCTCTCTCTCTCTCTCTCTCTCTCTATCTTCTATCTGTGTTCTCTGTCTCTCTCTCTCTCTCTCGCTCCTCTATCTGTGTTCTCTCTCTCTCTCTCTATCTTCTATCTATGTTCTCTCTCTCTCTATCCTCTATTTATGTTCTCTCTCTCTATATATCTTCTATCTGTGTTCTCTCTCTCTCTCTCTATCCTCTATCTGTGTTCTCTCTCTCTCTATCCTCTATCTATGTTTTCTCTCTCTCTCTATCCTCTATCTGTGTTCTCTCTCTCTCTCTCTCTATCCTCTATCTGTGTTCTCTCTCTCTCTCTATCCTCTATCTATGTTCTCTCTCTCTCTCTCTCTCTCTCTCTCTCTCTATCCTCTATCTGTGTTCTCTCTCTCTCTCTATCCTCTATATATGTTCTCTCTCTCTCTCTATCCTCTATCTGTGCTCTCTCTCTCTCTCTCTCTCTATCCTCTATCTGTGTTCTCTCTTTCTCTCTCGCTCTCTCTCACTGTGTTCTCTCTCTCTCTTTCTCTCTCTCTATCCTCTATCTGTGTTCTCTCTCTCTCTCTGCCTCTCTCTCTCTCTCTCTCTCTGTCCTTTATCTGTGTTTCTTTCTCTCTCTCTCTCTCTCGCTCTCTCTATCTGTGTTCCCTCTCTCTCTCTATCCTCTATATATGTTATTTCTCTCTCTCTCTATCCTCTATCTATGTTGTCGATCTCTCTATCCTCTATCTGTGTTCTCTCTCTCTCTTTCTCTATCCTCTATATGTGTTCTCTCTCTCTCTCTATCATCTATCTATGTTCTCTCTCTCTCTCTATCCTCTATCTGTGTTCTCTCTCTCTCTCTCTCTCTCTCTCTGTCCTCTATCTGTGTTCTCTCTCTCTCTCTATCCTCTATCTATGTTCTCTCTCTCTCTCTCTCTCTATCCTCTATCTGTGTTCTCTCTCTCTCTCTCTCTCTCTATCCTCTATCTGTGTTCTCTCTCTCTCTATCCTCTATCTATGTTCTCTCTCTCTCTCTATCCTCTCTCTGTGTTCTCTCTCTCTCTCTCGCTCTCTCTCTCTGTGTTCTCTCTCTCTCTTTCTCTCTCTCTATCCTCTATCTGTGTTCTCTCTCTCTCTCTGCCTCTCTCTTTCTCTCTCTCTCTGTCCTCTATCTGTGTTTCTTTCTCTCTCTCTCTCTCTCTCTATCTGTGTTCTCTCTCTCTCTCTATCCTCTATCTGTGTTCCCTCTCTCTCTCTATCCTCTATATATGTTCTCTCTCTCTCTCTCTATCCTCTATCTATGTTCTCTCTCTCTCTATCCTCTATCTGTGTTCTCTCTCTCTCTCTCTCTTTCTCTCTATCCTCTATCTGTGTTCTCTCCCTCTCTATCCTCTATCAGTGTTCTCTCTCTCTATCCTCTATCTGTGTTCTCTCTCTCTCTCTATCCTCTATCTGTGTTCACTCTCTCTCTATCCTCTATCTGTGTTCTCTCTCTTTCTCTCTATCCTATATCGGTGTTCTCTCTCTCTCTCTCTCTCTCTCCTCTATCTGTGTTCTCTCTCTCTCTCTCTATCCTCTATCTGTGTTCTCTCTCTCTCTCCTCTATCAGTGTTTCCTCCCTCTCTCTGTCCTCTATCTATGTTCTCTCTCTCTCTATCCTCTATCTATGTTCTCTCTCTCTTTCTCTCTCTCTCTTTATCCTCTATCTCTCTCTCCTTATCCTCTATCTGTGTTCTCTCTCTCTCTTTCTCTACCTGTGTTCTCTCTCTCTCTCTCTCTGTCCTCTAGCTGTGTTCTGTCTCTCTCTCTCTCTCTCTCTCTCTCTCTATCCTCTATATGTGTTCTCTCTCTCTCTCAATCCTCTATCTGTGTTCTCTCTCTCTCTATCCTCTATCTGTGTTCTCTCTCTTTCTCTCTATCCTATATCGGTGCTCTCTCTCTCTCTCTCTCTCCTCTATCTGTGTTCTCTCGCTCTCTCTCTATCCTTTATCTGTGTTCTCTCTCTCTCTCTCTCTCTCTCCTCTATCTGTGTTCCCACCCTCTCTCTGTCCTCTATCTATGTTCTCTCTCTCTCTATCCTCTATCTAAGTTCTCTCCCTCTTTCTCTCTCTCTCTTTATCCTCTATCTCTCTCTCTTTATCATCTATCTGGGTTCTCTCTCTCTCTCTTTCTCTATCTGTGTTCTCTCTCTCTATATATATATATCCTCTATCTGCGTTCTCTCTCTCTCTCTATCCTCTATCTGTGTTCTCTCTCTCTTTCTCTCTCTATCCTCTATCTGTGTTCTCTCTCTCTCTCTATCTGTGTTCACTCTCTCTCTCTCTCTATCCTCTATCTGTGTTCTCTCTCTCTCTCTGCCTCTCTCTCTCTCTCTCCTCTATCTATGTTCTCTCTCTCTCTCTGTCCTCTATCTGTGTTCTCTCTCTCTCTCTATCCTCTATCTATGTTCTCTCTCTCTTTCTCTCTCTCTCTTTATCCTCTAGCTGTGTTCTCTCTCTCTCTCTATCTGTGTTCTCTCTCTCTCTCTCTATCCTCTATCTATGTTCTCTCTCTCTCTCTGCCTCTCTCTCTCTCTCTTTCTCTGTATTCTATCTGTGTTCTCTCTCTCTCTGTGTCCTCTATTGTGTTCTCTCTCTCTCTCTCTATCTTCTATCTATGTTCTCTCTCTCTCTCTATCCTCTATCTGTGTTCTCTCTCTCTTGCTATCTCTCTCTCTCTCTCTATCTTCTATCTGTGTTCTCTGTCTCTCTCTCTCTCTCTCGCTCCTCTATCTGTGTTCTCTCTCTCTCTCTCTCTCTCTATCTTCTATCTATGTTCTCTCTCTCTCTCTATCCTCTATATATGTTCTCTCTCTCTCTCTATCTTCTATCTGTGTTCTCTCTCTCTCTCTCTCTCTCTATCTGTGTTCTATCTCTCTCTCTCTATCTTCTATCTATGTTCTCTCTCTCTCTCTGTCCTCTATCTGTGTTCTCTCTCTCTCTCTCTCTATCTCTCTCTCTCTATCTTCTATCTGTGTTCTCTCTTTCTCTCTCTCTCTCTCTATCTGTGCTCTCTCTGTCTCTCTCTCTTCTATCTATGTTCTCTCTCTCTCTCTGCCTCTCTCTCTCTTCCTCTGTCCTCTATCTGTGTTCTCTCTCTCTCTGTCCTCTATCTGTGTTCTCTCTCTCTCTCTCTATCTTCTATCTATGTTCTCTCTCTCTCTATCCTCTATCTGCGTTCTCTCTCTCTCTCTATCCTCTATCTATGTTCTCTCTCTCTCTCTCGATCCTCTATCTGTGCTCTCTCTCTCTGTCTCTCTCTATCTTTTATCTATGTTCTCTCTCTCTCTATCCTCTATCTGTGTTCTCTCTCTCTCGCTATCTCTCTCTCTCTCTCTTTCTGTATCCTCTATCTATGTTCTCTCTCTCTCTCTGCCTCTCTCTCTCTCTCTCTCTCTCTCTGTCCTCTATCTATGTTTCTTTCTCTCTCTCTCTCTCTCTCTATCTGTGTTCTCTCTCTCTCTCTATCCTCTATCTGTGTTCTCTCTCTCTCGCTATATTTCTCTCTATCTCTCTCTATCCTCTATCTGTGTTCCCTCTCTCTCTCTATCGTCTATATATGTTCTCTCTCTCTCTCTCTCTATCCTCTATCTATGTTCTCTCTCTCTCTATCTTCTATCTCTGTTCTCTCTCTCTCTCTCTATCCTCTATCTGTGTTCTCTCTCTCTCTCTATCCTCTATCTACGTTCTCTCTCTCTCTCTATCCTCTATATGTGTTCTCTCTCTCTCTCTCTCTCTCTCTATCCTCTATCTGTGTTCCCTCTCTCTCTCTCTATCCTCTATCTGTGTTCTCTCTCTCTCTCTATCCTCTATCTATGTTCTCTCTCTCTCTATCCTCTATCTGTGTTCTCTCTCTCTCTCTCTATCCTCTATCTGTGTTCTCTCTCTCTCTCTCTATCCTCTATCTATGTTCTCTCTCTCTCTCTATCCTCTATCTGTGTTCTCTCTCTCTCTCTCTCTCTCTATTTCTATCTGTGTTCTCTGTCTCTCTCTCTCTCTCTCTCGCTCCTCTATCTGTGTTCTCTCTCTCTCGCTCTATCTTCTATCTATGTTCTCTCTCTCTCTCTATCCTCTATTTATGTTCTCTCTCTCTCTATATCTTCTATCTGTGTTCTCTCTCTCTCTCTCTATCCTCTATCTGTGTTCTCTCTCTCTCTATCCTCTATCTATCCTCTATCTGTGTTCCCTCTCTCTCTCTCTATCCTCTATCTGTGTTCTCTCTCTCTCTCTATCCTCTATCTATGTTCTCTCTCTCTCTATCCTCTATCTGTGTTCTCTCTCTCTCTCTCTATCCTCTATCTGTGTTCTCTCTCTCTCTCTCTATCCTCTATCTATGTTCTCTCTCTCTCTCTATCCTCTATCTGTGTTCTCTCTCTCTCTCTCTCTCTATTTCTATCTGTGTTCTCTGTCTCTCTCTCTCTCTCTCTCGCTCCTCTATCTGTGTTCTCTCTCTCTCTCTCTATCTTCTATCTATGTTCTCTCTCTCTCTCTATCCTCTATTTATGTTCTCTCTCTCTCTATATCTTCTATCTGTGTTCTCTCTCTCTCTCTCTATCCTCTATCTGTGTTCTCTCTCTCTCTATCCTCTATCTATGTTCTGTCTCTCTCTCTATCCTCTATCTGTGTTCTCTCTCTCTCTCTCTCTATCCTCTATCTGTGTTCTCTCTCTCTCTCTATCCTCTATCTATGTTCTCTCTCTCTCTCTATCCTCTATCTGTGTTCTCTCTCTCTCTCTCTCTATCCTCTATCTGTGTTCTCTCTCTCTCTCTATCCTCTATCTATGTTCTCTCTCTCTCTCTATCCTCTATCTGTGCTCTCTCTCTCTCTCTCTCCCTCTCTCTCTCTCTCTATCCTCTATCTGTGATCTCTCTCTCTCTATCCTCTATCTATGTTCTCTCTCTCTCTATCCTTTATCTGTGTTCTCTCTCTCTCTCTCTCGCTCTCTCTCTCTGTGTTCTCTCTCTCTCTTTCTCTTGCTCTATCCTCTATCTGTGTTCTCTCTCTCTCTCTCTCTCTGCCGCTCTCTCTCTCTCTTTCTCTCTGTCCTCTATCTGTGTTTCTTTCTCTCTCTCTATCTATCTCTCTATCTGTGTTCTCTCTCTCTCTCTATCCTCTATCTGTGTTCTCTCTCTCTCGCTATATCTCTCTCTCTCTCTACCCTCTATCTGTGTTCTCTCTCTCTCTATCCTCTATCTATGTTCTCTCTCTCTCTCTATCCTCTATCTGTGTTCTCTCTCTCTCTCTCTCTATCCTCTATCTGTGTTCTCTCTCTCTCTCTATCCTCTATCTATGTTCTCTCTCTCTCTCTATCCTCTATCTGTGTTCTCTCTCTCTCTCTCTCTCGCTCTCTCTCTCTGTGTTCTCTCTCTCTCTTTCTCTCGCTCTATCCTCTATCTGTGTTCTCTCTCTCTCTCTGCCGCTCTCTCTCTCACTGTCTCTCTGTCCTCAATCTGTGTTGCTTTCTCTCTCTCTCTCTCTCTATCTATCTGTGCTCGCTCTCTCTCTCTCTATCCTCTATCTGTGTTCTCTCTCTCTCGCTATATCTCTCTCTCTCTATCCTGTATCTGTGTTCCCTCTCTCTCTCTATCCTCTATATATGTTCTCTCTCTCTCTCTCTCTCTATCCTCTATCAGTGTTCTCTCTCTCTCTCCTCTATCTGTGTTCTCTCTCTCTCGCTCTATCCTCTATCTGTGTTCTCTCTCTCTCTCCTCTATCTGTGTTCCCCCCCTCTCTCTGTCCTCTATCTATGTTCTCTCTCTCTATCCTCTATCGATGTTCTCTCTCTCTTTCTCTCTCTCTCTTTATCCTCTATCTCTCTCTCTTTATCCTCTATCTGTGTTCTCTCTCTCTCTCTATCCTCTATCTGTGTTCTCTCTCTCTTTCTCTCTCTCTCTCTTTATCCTCTATCTGTGTTCTCTCTCTCTCTCTATCCTCTATCTGTGTTCTCTCTCTCTCTCTCTCTATCCTGTTCTCTCTCTCTCTCTCTCTATCCTCTATCTGTGTTCTCTCTCTCTCTCTCGCTCTCGCTCTCTGTGTTCTCTCTCTCTCTTTCTCTCTCTCTATCCTCTATCTGTGTTCTCTCTCTCTCTCTCTCTCCCTCTCTCTCTCTCTATCTGTGTTCTCTCTCTCTCTCTATCCTCTATCTATGTTCTCTCTCTCTCTCTCTATCCTCTATCTATGTTCTCTCTCTCTGTATCCTCTATCTGTGTTCTCTCTCTCTCTCTCTATCCTCTATCTGTGTTCTCTCTCTCTCTCTATCCTCTATCTGTGTTCTCTCTCTATCCTCTATCTATGTTCTCTCTCTCTCTCTATCCTCTATCTGTGTTTTCTCTCTCTCTCTATCCTCCATCTGTGTTCTCTCTCTCTCTCTCTCTCTCTCTCTCTCTATCATCTATCTATGTTCTCTCTCTCTCTCTATCCTCTATCTGTGTTCTCTCTCTCTCTCTCGCTCTCTCTCTCTCTGTGTTCTCTCTCTCTCTTTCTCTCTCTCTATCCTCTATCTGTGTTCTCTCTCTCTCTCTGCCTCTCTCTCTCTCTCTCTGTCCTCTATCTGTGTTTCTTTCTCTCTCTCTTTCTCTCTCTATCTGTGTTCTCTCTCTCTCTCTATCCTCTATGTGTGTTCTCTCTCTCTCGCTATGTCTCTCTCTCTCTCTCTCTATCCTCTATCTGTGTTCCCTCTCTCTCTCTATCCTCTATATATGTTCTCTCTCTCTCTCTCTCTATCCTCTATCTATGTTCTCTCTCTCTCTATCCTCTATCTGTGTTCTCTCTCTCTCTCTTTCTCTCTATCCTCTATCTGTGTTCTCTCTCTCTCTGTCCTCTATCAGTGTTCTCTCTCTCTATCCTCTATCTGTGTTCTCTCTCTCTCTCTATCCTCTATCTGTGTTCTCTCTCTCTCTATCCTCTATCTGTGTTCTCTCTCTTTCTCTCTATCCTATATCGGTGTTCTCACTCTCTCTCTCTCTCCTCTATCTGTGTTCTCTCTCTCTCTATCCTCTATCAGTGTTCTCTCTCTCTATCCTCTATCTGTGTTCTCTCTCTCTCTCTCTCTCCTCTATCTGTGTTCTCTCTCTCTCTCTCTATCCTCTATCTGTGTTCTCTCTCTCTCTCTCTCCTCTATCTGTGTTCCTTCCCTCTCTCTGTCCTCTATCTATGTTCTCTCTCTCTCTATCCTCTATCTATGTTCTCTCTCTCTTTCTCTCTCTCTCTTTATCCGCTATCTCTCTCTCTTTATCCTCTATCTGAGTTCTCACTCACTCTTTCTCTATCTGTGTTCTCTCTCTCTCTCTCTCTCTATATCCTCTATCTGTGTTCTCTCTCTCTCTCTATCCTCTATCTGTGTTCTCTGTCTCTTTCTCTCTCTCTCTTTATCCTCAATCTGTGTTCTCTCTCTCTCTATCCTCTATCTGTGTTCTCTCTCTCTCTCTCTATGCTCTATCTGTGTTCTCTCTCTCTCTCTATCTGTGTTCTCTCTCTCTCTCTCTCCTCTATCTATGTTCTCTCTCTCTCTGTCCTCTATCTGTGTTCTCTCTCTCTCTATCCTCTATCTATGTTCTCTCTCTCTTTCTCTCTCTGTGTTTCTTTCTCTCTCTCTCTCTCTCTCTATCTGTGTTCTCTCTCTCTCTCTATCCTCTATGTGTGTTCTCTCTCTCTCGCTATGTCTCTCTCTCTCTCTCTTTCCTCTATCTGTGTTCCCTCTCTCTCTCTATCCTCTATATATGTTCTCTCTCTCTCTCTCTCTATCCTCTATCTATGTTCTCTCTCTCTCTATCCTCTATCTGTGTTCTCTCTCTCTCTCTTTCTCTCTATCCTCTATCTGTGTTCTCTCTCTCTCTGTCCTCTATCAGTGTTCTCTCTCTCTATCCTCTATCTGTGTTCTCTCTCTCTCTCTCTCTCTCTCTCTCTCTCTATCCTCTATCTGTGTTCTCTCTCTCTCTATCCTCTATCTATGTTCTCTCTCTCTCTCTATCCTCTATCTGTGTTCTCTCTCTCTCTCTCTCACTCTCTCTCTCTGTGTTCTCTCTCTCTCTTTCTCTCTCTCTATCCTCTATCTGTGTTCTCTCTCTCTCTTTGCCTCTCTCTTTCTCTCTCTCTCTGTCTTCTATCTGTGTTTCTTTCTCTCTCTCTCTCTCTCTCTATCTGTGTTCTCTCTCTCTATCCTCTATCTGTGTTCCCTCTCTCTCTCTATCCTCTATATATGTTCTCTCTCTCTCTCTCTATCCTCTATCTATGTTCTCTCTCTCTCTATCCTCTATCTGTGTTCTCTCTCTCTCTCTCTCTTTCTCTCTATCCTCTATCTGTGTTCTCTCCCTCTCTATCCTCTATCAGTGTTCTCTCTCTCTATCCTCTAACTGTGTTCTCTCTCTCTCTCTCTCTATCCTCTATCTGTGTTCGCTCTCTCTCTATCCTCTATCTGTGTTCTCTCTCTTTCTCTCTATCCTATATCGGTGTTCTCTCTTTCTCTCTCTCTCCTCTATCTGTGTTCTCTCTCTCTCTCTCTATCCTCTATCTGTGTTCTCTCTCTCTCTCCTCTATCAGTGTTCCCTCCCTCTCTCTGTCCTCTATCTATGTTCTCTCTCTCTCTATCCTCTATCTATGTTCTCCCTCTCTTTCTCTCTCTCTCTTTATCCTCTATCTCTCTCTCTTTATCCTCTATCTGTGTTCTCTCTCTCTCTTTCTCTACCTGTGTTCTCTCTCTCTCTCTCTCTGTCCTCTAGCTGTGTTCTCTCTCTCTCTCTCTCTCTCTCTCTATCCTCTATATGTGTTCTCTCTCTCTCTATCCTCTATCAGTTTTCTCTCTCTCTATCCTCTATCTGTGTTCTCTCTCTCTCTCTATCCTCTATCTGTGTTCTCTCTCTCTCTATCCTCTATCTGTGTTCTCTCTCTCTCTCTATCCTCTATCTGTGTTCTCTCTCTCTCTCTCTCTATCCTCTATCTATGTTCTCTCTCTCTCTCTATCCTCTATCTGTGTTCTCTCTCTCTCTCTCGCTCTCTCTCTCTGTGTTCTCTCACTCTCTTTCTCTCTCTCTATCCTCTATCTGTGTTCTCTCTCTCTCTCCGCCTCTCTCTCTCTCTCTCTCTCTGTCCTCTATCTATGTTTCTTTCTCTCTCTCTCTCTCTCTATCTGTGTTCTCTCTCTCTCTCTCTATCCTCTATCTGTGTTCTCTCTCTCTCGCTATGTCTCTCTCTCTCTCTCTATCCTCTATCTGTGTTCCCTCTCTCTCTCTATCCTCTATATATGTTCTCTCTCTCTCTCTATCCTCTATCTATGTTCTCTCTCTCTCTATCCTCTATCTGTGTTCTCTCTCTCTCTCTCTCTATCCTCTATCTGTGTTCTCTCTCTCTCTCTATCTGTGTTCTCTCTCTCTCTCTCTATCCTCTATCTATGATCTCTCTCTCTCTCTCTGCCTCTCTCTCTCTCTCTGTCCTCTATCTATGTTATCTCTCTCTCTCTCTATCCTCTATCTGTGTTCTCTCTCTCTCTCTCGCTCTCTCTCTCTGTGTTCTCTCTCTCTCTTTCTCTCTCTCTATCCTCTATCTGTGTTCTCTCTCTCTGCCTCTCTCTCTCTCTCTCTCTCTCTCTCTGTCCTCTATCTATGTTTCTTTCTCTCTCTCTCTCTCTCTATCTGTGTTCTCTCTCTCTCTCTCTATCCTCTATCTGTGTTCTCTCTCTCTATCCTCTATCTGTGTTCCCTCTCTCTCTCTATCCTCTATATATGTTCTCTCTCTCTCTCTCTATCCTCTATCTATGTTCTCTCTCTCTCTATCCTCTATCTGTGTTCTCTCTCTCTCTCTCTCTTTCTCTCTATCCTCTATCTGTGTTCTCTCCCTCTCTATCCTCTATCAGTGTTCTCTCTCTCTATCCTCTAACTGTGTTCTCTCTCTCTCTCTCTCTATCCTCTATCTGTGTTCGCTCTCTCTCTATCCTCTATCTGTGTTCTCTCTCTTTCTCTCTATCCTATATCGGTGTTCTCTCTTTCTCTCTCTCTCCTCTATCTGTGTTCTCTCTCTCTCTCTCTATCCTCTATCTGTGTTCTCTCTCTCTCTCCTCTATCAGTGTTCCCTCCCTCTCTCTGTCCTCTATCTATGTTCTCTCTCTCTCTATCCTCTATCTATGTTCTCCCTCTCTTTCTCTCTCTCTCTTTATCCTCTATCTCTCTCTCTTTATCCTCTATCTGTGTTCTCTCTCTCTCTTTCTCTACCTGTGTTCTCTCTCTCTCTCTCTCTGTCCTCTAGCTGTGTTCTCTCTCTCTCTCTCTCTCTCTCTCTCTCTATCCTCTATATGTGTTCTCTCTCTCTCTATCCTCTATCAGTTTTCTCTCTCTCTATCCTCTATCTGTGTTCTCTCTCTCTCTCTATCCTCTATCTGTGTTCTCTCTCTCTCTATCCTCTATCTGTGTTCTCTCTCTCTCTCTATCCTCTATCTGTGTTCTCTCTCTCTCTCTCTCTATCCTCTATCTATGTTCTCTCTCTCTCTCTATCCTCTATCTGTGTTCTCTCTCTCTCTCTCGCTCTCTCTCTCTGTGTTCTCTCACTCTCTTTCTCTCTCTCTATCCTCTATCTGTGTTCTCTCTCTCTCTCCGCCTCTCTCTCTCTCTCTCTCTCTCTCTCTCTGTCCTCTATCTATGTTTCTTTCTCTCTCTCTCTCTCTCTATCTGTGTTCTCTCTCTCTCTCTCTATCCTCTATCTGTGTTCTCTCTCTCTCGCTATGTCTCTCTCTCTCTCTCTCTATCCTCTATCTGTGTTCCCTCTCTCTCTCTATCCTCTATATATGTTCTCTCTCTCTCTCTATCCTCTATCTATGTTCTCTCTCTCTCTATCCTCTATCTGTGTTCTCTCTCTCTCTCTCTCTATCCTCTATCTGTGTTCTCTCTCTCTCTCTATCTGTGTTCTCTCTCTCTCTCTCTATCCTCTATCTATGATCTCTCTCTCTCTCTCTGCCTCTCTCTCTCTCTCTGTCCTCTATCTATGTTATCTCTCTCTCTCTCTATCCTCTATCTGTGTTCTCTCTCTCTCTCTCGCTCTCTCTCTCTGTGTTCTCTCTCTCTCTTTCTCTCTCTCTATCCTCTATCTGTGTTCTCTCTCTCTGCCTCTCTCTCTCTCTCTCTCTGTCCTTTATCTGTGTTTCTTTCTCTCTCTCTCTCTCGCTCTCTCTATCTGTGTTCCCTCTCTCTCTCTATCCTCTATATATGTTCTCTCTCTCTCTCTCTCTATCCTCTATCTATGTTCTCTATCTCTCTATCCTCTATCTGTGTTCTCTCTCTCTCTCTCTCTATCCTCTATATGTGTTCTCTCTCTCTCTCTATCATCTATCTATGTTCTCTCTCTCTCTCTATCCTCTATCTGTGTTCTCTCTCTCTCTCTCTCTCTCTCTATCCTCTATCTGTGTTCTCTCTCTCTCTCTCTCTCTCTCTCTCTGTCCTCTATCTGTGTTCTCTCTCTCTCTCTCTCTCTCTCTCTCTATCCTCTATCTGTGTTCTCTCTCTCTCTATCCTCTATCTATGTTCTCTCTCTCTCTCTATCCTCTATCTGTGTTCTCTCTCTCTCTCTCTCGCTCTCTCTCTCTGTGTTCTCTCTCTCTCTTTCTCTCTCTCTATCCTCTATCTGTGTTCTCTCTCTCTCTCTGCCTCTCTCTTTCTCTCTCTCTCTGTCCTCTATCTGTGTTTCTTTCTCTCTCTCTCTCTCTCTCTATCTGTGTTCTCTCTCTCTCTCTATCCTCTATCTGTGTTCCCTCTCTCTCTCTATCCTCTATATATGTTCTCTCTCTCTCTCTCTCTCTATCCTCTATCTATGTTCTCTCTCTCTCTATCCTCTATCTGTGTTCTCTCTCTCTCTCTCTCTTTCTCTCTATCCTCTATCTGTGTTCTCTCCCTCTCTATCCTCTATCTGTGTTCTCTCTCTCTCTATCCTCTATCTGTGTTCTCTCTCTCTCTCTCTCTATCCTCTATCTGTGTTCTCTCTCTCTCTATCCTCTATCTGTGTTCTCTCTCTTTCTCTCTATCCTATATCGGTGTTCTCTCTCTCTCTCTCTCTCCTCTATCTGTGTTCTCTCTCTCTCTCTCTATCCTCTATCTGTGTTCTCTCTCTCTCTCCTCTATCAGTGTTCTTTCCCTCTCTCTGTCCTCGATCTATGTTCTCTCTCTCTCTATCCTCTATCTATGTACTCTCTCTCTTTCTCTCTCTCTCTTTATCCTCTATCTCTCTCTCTTTATCCTCTATCTGTGTTCTCTCTCTCTCTTTCTCTACCTGTGTTCTCTCTCTCTCTCTCTGTCCTCTAGCTGTGTTCTCTCTCTCTCTCTCTCTCTCTCTCTCTCTCTATCCTCTATATGTGTTCTCTCTCTCTCTATCCTCTATCAGTTTTCTCTCTCTCTATCCTCTATCTGTGTTCTCTCTCTCTCTCTCTCTATCCTCTATCTGTGTTCTCTCTCTCTCTATCCTCTATCTGTGTTCTCTCTCTTTCTCTCTATCCTATATCGGTGCTCTCTCTCTCTCTCTCTCTCCTCTATCTGTGTTCTCTCTCTCTCTCTCTATCCTTTATCTGTGTTCTCTCTCTCTCTCTCTCTCTCTCTCCTCTATCTGTGTTCCCTCCCTCTCTCTGTCCTCTATCTATGTTCTCTCTCTCTCTATCCTGTATCTATGTTCTCTCTCTCTTTCTCTCTCTCTCTTTATCCTCTATCTCTCTCTCTCTTTATCATCTATCTGTGTTCTCTCTCTCTCTCTCTCTATATATATCCTCTATCTGTGTTCTCTCTCTCTCTCTATCCTCTATCTGTGTTCTCTCTCTCTTTCTCTCTCTATCCTCTATCTGTGTTCTCTCTCTCTCTCTATCTGTGTTCACTCTCTCTCTCTATCTGTGTTCTCTCTCTCTCTCTCTCTCCTCTATCTATGTTCTCTCTCTCTCTGTCCTCTATCTGTGTTCTCTCTCTCTCTATCCTCTATCTATGTTCTCTCTCTCTTTCTCTCTCTGTGTTTCTTTCTCTCTCTCTCTCTCTCTCTATCTGTGTTCTCTCTCTCTCTCTATCCTCTATGTGTGTTCTCTCTCTCTCGCTATGTCTCTCTCTCTCTCTCTTTCCTCTATCTGTGTTCTCTCTCTCTCTATCCTCTATATATGTTCTCTCTCTCTCTCTCTCTATCCTCTATCTATGTTCTCTCTCTCTCTATCCTCTATCTGTGTTCTCTCTCTCTCTCTTTCTCTCTATCCTCTATCTGTGTTCTCTCTCTCTCTGTCCTCTATCAGTGTTCTCTCTCTCTATCCTCTATCTGTGTTCTCTCTCTCTCTCTCTATCCTCTATCTGTGTTCTCTCTCTCTCTATCCTCTATCTATGTTCTCTCTCTCTCTCTATCCTCTATCTGTGTTCTCTCTCTCTCTCTCTCACTCTCTCTCTCTGTGTTCTCTCTCTCTCTTTCTCTCTCTCTATCCTCTAACTGTGTTCTCTCTCTCTCTCTGCCTCTCTCTTTCTCTCTCTCTCTGTCCTCTATCTGTGTTTCTTTCTCTCTCTCTCTCTCTCTCTATCTGTGTTCTCTCT
>NW_027250947.1:0-81788 GCF_044704955.1 Pristiophorus japonicus
GGGCACCAGGGGAAACTTCTAAAAACTCAAAAAAGTAAGAAAATAAGTCGCAAATTTCTCAAACAGCGTAGAATAGTTTGCAACGCAGTACAACACATGTGCAACATGAGAAACGTCGAAAAATTCAAAAAAGTAATAACATAACTAGAAAACATCTCAAACAGCGTAGAATAGTTTAGAACTCAGCATAACCCATAAGCGCCAGGAGAAACTTCTAAAAACTCAAGAAAATAAGAAAATAACTCGAAAACTTCTGAAACAGCGTAGAGTAGTGCAGAACGCAGGACAACCCACAAGCACCATGAGAAACTTCGAAAAACTCAAGAAAGTATTAAAATAACGCGAAATCTGTTGAACCAGCGTAGGCTAGTGTAGATCGCAGCGCAACACATATGCAACATGAGCAACATCGAAAAATTCAACAAAGTAATAAAATAACTCGAAAACATCTGAAACAGCGTAGAATAGTTCAGAACGCAGCACAACACATATGCAACATTAGAAAGGTCGAACAATTCAAAAAAGTAATAAAATAACTAGAAAACATCTGAAACAGCGTTGAATAGTTTAGAACTCAGCACAACCCATAGGCACCTGGAGAAACTTCTAAAAACTCAACAAAATAAGAAAATAACTCGAAAACTTCTGAAACAGCGTAGAATAGTGTAGAACGCAGCTCAACCAATATGCACCATGAGAAACTTCGAAAAACTCAAGAAAGTATTAAAATAACTCGAAATCTGTTGAAACTGCGTAGGCTAGTGTAGAACTCAGCACAACCCATGGGCACCAGGGGAAATTTCTAAAAACTCAAAAAAGTAAGACAATAAGTCGAAAATTTCTGAAACAGCGTAGAATAGTCTGCAACGCAGTACAACACATGTGCAACATGAGAAACGTCGAAAAATTCAAAAAAGTAATAAAATAACTAGAAAACATCTCAAACAGCGTAGAATAGTTTAGAACTCAGCACAACCCATAAGCGCCAGGAGAAACTTCTAAAAACTCAACACAATAAGAAAATAACTCGAAAACTTCTGAAACAGCGTAGAGTAGTGTAGAACGCAGCACAACCCATATGCACCATGCGAAAGTTCGAATAACTCAAGAAAGTATTAAAATAACTCGAAATCTGTTGAAACAGCGTAGGCTAGTTTACAACGCAGCACAACTCATATGCAACATGAGAAAAATTTAAAAAAGTAATAAAATAACTCGAAATCTGTTGAAACAGCGTAGGCTAGTGTAGAACGCAGCACAACACATATGCAACATGAGCAACGTCGAAAAATTCATCAAAGTAAGAAAATAAGTCGAAAATTTCTGACAGCGTAGAATAGTTCAGAACGCAGCACAACACTTATGCAACATTAGAAAGGTCGAACAATTCAAAAAAGTAAGAAAATAACTAGAAAACATCTGAAACAGCGTAGAATAGTTTAGAACTCAGCACAACCCATAGGCATCAGGAGAAACTTCTAAAAACTCAACAAAATAAGAAAATAACTCGAAAACTTCTGAAACAGCGTAGAGTAGTGTAGAACGCAGCACAACCCATATGCACCATGCGAAAGTTCGAATAACTCAAGAAAGTATTAAAATAACTCGAAATCTGTTGAAACAGCGTAGAATAGTTTGCAACGCAGTACAACACATGTGCAACATGAGAAACGTCGAATAATTCAAAAAAGTAATAAAATAACTAAAAAACATCTGAAACAGCGTAGACTAGTTTAGAACTCAGCACAACCCATAGGCATCAGGAGAAACTTCTAAAAACTCAACAAAATAAGAAAATAACTCGAAAACTTCTGAAACAGCGTAGAGTAGTGTAGAACGCAGCACAACCCATATGCACCATGCGAAAGTTCGAATAACTCAAGAAAGTATTAAAATAACTCGAAATCTGTTGAAACAGCGGAGGCTAGTTTACAACGCAGCACAACACATATGCAACATGAGAAAATTTTAAAAAGTAATAAAATAACTCGCAATCTGTTGAAACAGCGTAGGCTATTGTAGAATGCAGCACAACACATATGCAACATGAGAAACGTCGATAAATTCAAAAAAGTATTAATATAACTAGAAAACATGTGAAACAGCGTAGAATAGTTTACAACGCAGCACAACACATAAGCAACATGAGAAACGTCGAAAAACTCAAAGGATAAACAAATAACTAGAAAACTTCTGAAACAACGTAGTGCAGAACGCAGCATAACACATACGCAACATTAGAAACGTCGAAAAATTCAAAAAAGTAATAAAATAACTAAAAAAACATCTGAAACAGCGTAGAATAGTTTAGAACTCAGCACAACCCATAGGCGTCAAAGAAATTTCTAAAAACTCAACAATATAAGAAAATAACTCGAAAACTTCTGAAACAGCGTAGAGTAGTGTAGAACGCAGCTCAACCCATATGCACCATGTGAAACTTCGAAAAACTCAAGAAAGTATTAAAATAACTCGCAATCTGTTGAAACAGCGTAGGCTCGTGTAGGACTCAGCACATCCCATAGGCACCTGGAGAAACTTCTAAAAACTCAACAAAATAAGAGAATAACTAGAAAACTTCTGAAACAACGTAGTGTAGAACGCAGCATAACATATTTGCAAATTTAGAAACGTCGAAAAATTCTAAAAAGTAATAAAATAACTAGAAAGGATCAGAAACAGCGAAGAATAGTTTAGAACTCAGCACAACCCATAGGCGTCAGGAGAAATTTCTAAAAACTCAACAAAATAAGAAAATAACTCGAAAACTTCTGAAACAGCGTAGGCTAGTGTAGAACGCAGCACAACCCATAAGCACCATGAGAAACTTCGAAAAACTCAAGAAAGTATTAAAATAACTCGAAATCTGTTGAAACAGCGTAGGCTAGTGTAGAACTCAGCACAACCCATAGGCACCTGGAGAAACTTCTAAAAACTCAAAAAAGTGAGAAAAAAACTCGGAAACTTCTGAAACAGCGTAGAATAGTTTGCAACGCAGTACAACACATGTGCAACATGAGATACGTCGGAATATTCGAAAAAATAATAAAATAACTAGAAAACATCTGAAACAGCGTAGAATAGTTTAGAACTCAGCACAACACATATGCAACATTAGAAACGTCGAAAAATTCAAAAAGGTAATAAAATAACTAGAAAACATCTCAAACAGCGTAGAAAAGTTAAGAACTCAGCACAACCCATAGGCGCCAGGAGAAATTTCTAAAAACTCAACAAAATAAGAAAATAACTCGAAAACTTCTGAAACAGCGTAGAGTAGTGTAGAACGCAGCACAACACATATGCAACATGAGAAACGTCGAAAAATTCAAAAAAGTAATAAAATAACTAGAAAACATCTCAAACAGCGTAGAATAGTTTAGAACTCAGCACAACCCATAAGCGCCAGGAGAAACTTCTAAAAACTCAACACAATAAGAAAATAACTCGAAAACTTCTGAAACAGCGTAGAGTAGTGTAGAACGCAGCACAACCCATAAGCACCATGAGAAACTTCGAAAAACTCAAGAAAGTATTAAAATAACGCGCAATCTGTTGAAACAGCGAAGGCTAGTGTAGATCGCAGCGCAACACATATGCAACATGAGCAACGTCGAAAAATTCAACAAAGTAATAAAATAACTCGAAAACATCTGAAACAGCGTAGCATAGTTTAGAACGCAGCACAACAGATATGCAACATGAGAAAATTTTTTAAAAGTAATAAAATAACGAGAAAACATCTGAAACAGCGTAGAATAGTTTAGAACTCAGCACAACCCATAGGCACCTGGAGAAACGTCTAAAAACTCAACAAAATAAGAAAATAACTCGAAAACGTCTGAAACAGCGTAGAATAGTGTAGAACGCAGCTCAACCCATATGCACCATGAGAAACTTCGAAAAACTCAAGAAAGTATTAAAATAACTCTAAATCTGTTGAAGCTGCGTAGGCTAGTGTAGAACTCAGCACAACCCATGGGCACCAGGGGAAACTTCTAAAAACTCAAAAAAGTAAGAAAATAAGTCGCAAATTTCTCAAACAGCGTAGAATAGTTTGCAACGCAGTACAACACATGTGCAACATGAGAAACGTCGAAAAATTCAAAAAAGTAATAACATAACTAGAAAACATCTCAAACAGCGTAGAATAGTTTAGAACTCAGCATAACCCATAAGCGCCAGGAGAAACTTCTAAAAACTCAAGAAAATAAGAAAATAACTCGAAAACTTCTGAAACAGCGTAGAGTAGTGCAGAACGCAGGACAACCCACAAGCACCATGAGAAACTTCGAAAAACTCAAGAAAGTATTAAAATAACGCGAAATCTGTTGAACCAGCGTAGGCTAGTGTAGATCGCAGCGCAACACATATGCAACATGAGCAACATCGAAAAATTCAACAAAGTAATAAAATAACTCGAAAACATCTGAAACAGCGTAGCATAGTTTAGAACGCAGCACAACACATATGCAACATGAGAAAATTTTTTTAAAGCAATAAAATAACGAGAAAACATCTGAAACAGCGTAGAATAGTTTAGAACTCAGCACAACCCATAGGCATCAGGAGAAACTTCTAAAAACTCAACAAAATAAGAAAATAACTCGAAAACTTCTGAAACAGCGTAGAGTAGTGTAGAACGCAGCACAACCCATATGCACCATGCGAAAGTTCGAATAACTCAAGAAAGTATTAAAATAACTCGAAATCTGTTGAAACTGCGTAGGCTAGTGTAGAACTCAACACAACCCATGGGCACCAGGGAAAACAACTAAAAACTCAAAAAATAAGAAAATAACTCGAAAACTTCTGAAACAGCGTAGAGTAGTGTAGAACGCAGCACAACACATATGCAACATGAGAAACGTAGAAAATTTCAACAAAGTAATAAAATAAATCGAAGACCTCTGAAACAGCGTAGAATAGTTTAGAACTCAGCACAGCCCATAAACGCAAGGAGAAACTTCTAAAAACTCAACAAAATAAGAAAGTAACTCGAAAACTTATGAAACAGCGTAGAGTAGTGCAGAACGCAGCTCAACCCATATGCACCATGAGAAACTTCGAAAAACTCAAGAAAGTATTAAAATAACGCGAAATCTGTTGAAACAGCGAAGGCTAGTGTAGATCGCAGCGCAACACATATGCAACATGAGCAACGTCGAACAATTCAAAAAAGTAATAAAATAACTAGAAAACATCTGAAACAGCGCAGAATAGTTTAGATCTCAGCACAACCCATAGGCACCTGGAGAAATTTCTAAAAACTCAACAAAATAAGATAATAACTCGAAAACTTCTGAAACAGCGTAGAGTAGTGCAGAACGCAGCTCAACCCATATGCACCATGAGAAAGTTCGAAAAACTCAAGAAAGTATTAAAATAACTCGAAATCTGTTGAAACTGCGTAGGCTAGTGTAGAACTCAACACAACCCATGGGCACCAGGGGAAACTTCTAAAAACTCAAAAAAGGAAGAAAATAAGTCGAAAATTTCTGAAACAGCGTAGAATAGTTTGCAACGCAGTACAACACATGTGCAATATAAGAAACGTCGAATAATTCAAAAAGGTAATAAAATAACTAAAAAACATCTGAAACAGCGTAGAATAGTTTAGAACTCAGCACAACCCATAGGCATCAGGAGAAACTTCTAAAAACTCAACAAAATAAGAAAATAACTCGAAAACTTCTGAAACAGCGTAGAGTAGTGTAGAACGCAGCACAACCCATATGCACCATGCGAAAGTTCGAATAACTCAAGAAAGTATTAAAATAACTCGAAATCTGTTGAAACTGCGTAGGCTAGTGTAGAACTCAACACAACCCATGGGCACCAGGGAAAACATCTAAAAACTCAAAAAAGTAAGAAAATAAGTCGAAAATTTCTGAAACTGCATAGAATAGTTTGCAACGCAGCACAACACATGTGCAACATGAGAAACGTCGAATAATTCAAAAAAGTAATAAAATAACATCTGAAACAGCGTAGACTAGTTCAGAACTCAGCACAACCCATAGGCATCAGGAGAAACTTCTAAAAACTCAACAAAATAAGAAAATAACTCGAAAACTTCTGAAACAATTTAGAGTAGTGTAGAACGCAGCTCAACCCATGTGCAGCATGAGAAACTTCGAAAAACTCAAGAAAGTATTAAAATAACTCGAAATCTGTTGAAACAGCGTAGGCTAGTGTAGAACTCTGCACAACCCATGGGCACCAGGATAAACTTCTAAAAACTCAAAAAAGTAAGAAAAAGACTCGGAAACTTCTGAAACAGCGTAGAATAGTTTGCAACGCAGCAGAACACATGTGCAACATGAGAAACGTCGGAAAATTCGAAAAAATAATAAAATAACTAGAAAACATCTCAAACAGCGTAGAATCGTTAAGAACTCAGCACAACCCATAGGCGCCAGGAGAAATTTCTAAAAACTCAACAAAATAAGAAAATAACTCGAAAACTTCTGAAACAGCGTAGAGTAGTGTAGAACGCAGCACAACACATATGCAACATGAGAAACGTAGAAAAATTCAACAAAGTAATAAAATAAATCTCAAACCTCTGAAACAGCGTAGAATAGTTTAGAACTCAGCACAACCCACAAGCGCCAGGAGAAACATCTAAAAACTCAACAAAATAAGAAAATAACTCGGAAACTTCTGAAACAGCGTAGAGTAGTGTAGAACGCAGCACAACCCATAAGCACCATGAGAAACTTCGAAAAACTCAAGAAAGTATTAAAATAACGCGAAATCTGTTGAAACAGCGAAGGCTAGTGTAGATCGCAGCGCAACACATATGCAACATGAGCAACGTCGAACAATTCAAAAAAGTAATAAAATAACTAGAAAACATCTGAAACAGCGTAGAATAGTTTAGAGCTCAGCACAACCCATAGGCACCTGGAGAAATTTCTAAAAACTCAACAAAATAAGATAACTCGAAAACTTCTGAAACAGCGTAGAGTAGTGTAGAACGCAGCACAACCCATATGCACCATGCGAAAGTTCGAATAACTCAAGAAAGTATTAAAATAACTCGAAATCTGTTGAAACTGCGTAGGCTAGTGTAGAACTCAACACAACCCATGGGCACCAGGGAAAACATCTAAAAACTCAAAAAAGTAAGAAAATAAGTCGAAAATTTCTGAAACTGCATAGAATAGTTTGCAACGCAGCACAACACATGTGCAACATGAGAAAAGTCGAATAATTCAAAAAAGTAATAAAATAACATCTGAAACAGCGTAGACTAGTTCAGAACTCAGCACAACCCATAGGCATCAGGAGAAACTTCTAAAAACTAAACAAAATAAGAAAATAACTCGAAAACTTCTGAAACAATTTAGAGTAGTGTAGAACGCAGCTCAACCCATGTGCAGCATGAGAAACTTCGAAAAACTCAAGAAAGTATTAAAATAACTCGAAATCTGTTGAAACTGCGTAGGCTAGTGTAGATCGCAGCACAACACATATGCAACATGAGAAAATTTTAAAAAGTAATAAAATAACTCGCAATCTGTTGAAACAGCGTAGGCTATTGTAGAACGCAGCACAACACATATGCAACATGAGAAACGTCGATAAATTCAAAAAAGTATTAATATAACTAGAAAACATGTGAAACAGCGTAGAATAGTTTACAACGCAGCACAACACATAAGCAACATGAGAAACGTCGAAAAACTCAAAGGATAAACAAATAACTAGAAAACTTCTGAAACAACGTAGTGCAGAACGCAGCATAACACATACGCAACATTAGAAACGTCGAAAAATTCAAAAAAGTAATAAAATAACTAAAAAAACATCTGAAACAGCGTAGAATAGTTTAGAACTCAGCACAACCCATAGGCGTCAAAGAAATTTCTAAAAACTCAACAATATAAGAAAATAACTCGAAAACTTCTGAAACAGCGTAGAGTAGTGTAGAACGCAGCTCAACCCATATGCACCATGTGAAACTTCGAAAAACTCAAGAAAGTATTAAAATAACTCGCAATCTGTTGAAACAGCGTAGGCTCGTGTAGGACTCAGCACAACCCATAGGCACCTGGAGAAACTTCTAAAAACTCAACAAAATAAGAGAATAACTAGAAAACTTCTGAAACAACGTAGTGTAGAACGCAGCATAACATATTTGCAAATTTAGAAACGTCGAAAAATTCTAAAAAGTAATAAAATAACTAGAAAGGATCAGAAACAGCGAAGAATAGTTTAGAACTCAGCACAACCCATAGGCGTCAGGAGAAATTTCTAAAAACTCAACAAAATAAGAAAATAACTCGAAAACTTATGAAACTGCGTAGGCTAGTGTAGAACGCAGCACAACCCATAAGCACCATGAGAAACTTCGAAAAACTCAAGAAAGTATTAAAATAACTCGAAATCTGTTGAAACAGCGTAGGCTAGTGTAGAACTCAGCACAACCCATAGGCACCTGGAGAAACTTCTAAAAACTCAACAAAATAAGAGAATAACTCGAAAACTTCTGAAACAGCGTAGATTAGTGTAGAACGCAGCTTAACCCACAGGCACCAGGATAAACTTCTAAAAACTCAAAAAAGTGAGAAAAAAACTCGGAAACTTCTGAAACAGCGTAGAATAGTTTGCAACGCAGTACAACACATGTGCAACATGAGATACGTCGGAATATTCGAAAAAATAATAAAATAACTAGAAAACATCTGAAACAGCGTAGAATAGTTTAGAACTCAGCACAACACATATGCAACATTAGAAACGTCGAAAAATTCAAAAAGGTAATAAAATAACTAGAAAACATCTCAAACAGCGTAGAATAGTTAAGAACTCAGCACAACCCATAGGCGCCAGGAGAAATTTTTAAAAACTCAACAAAATAAGAAAATAACTCGAAAACTTCTGAAACAGCGTAGAGTAGTGTAGAACGCAGCACAACACATATGCAACATGAGAAACGTCGAAAAATTCAAAAAAGTAATAAAATAACTAGAAAACATCTCAAACAGCGTAGAATAGTTTAGAACTCAGCACAACCCATAAGCGCCAGGAGAAACTTCTAAAAACTCAACAAAATAAGAAAATAACTCGAAAACTTCTGAAACAGCGTAGAGTAGTGTAGAACGCAGCACAATCCATAAGCACCATGAGAAACTTCGAAAAACTCAAGAAAGTATTAAAATAACGCGCAATCTGTTGAAACAGCGAAGGCTAGTGTAGATCGCAGCGCAACACATATGCAACATGAGCAACGTCGAAAAATTCAACAAAGTAATAAAATAACTCGAAAACATCTGAAACAGCGTAGCATAGTTTAGAACGCAGCACAACAGATATACAACATGAGAAAATTTTTTAAAGGTAATAAAATAACGAGAAAACATCTGAAACAGCGTAGAATAGTTTAGAACTCAGCACAACCCTTAGGCACCTGGAGAAACGTCTAAAAACTCAACAAAATAAGAAAATAACTCGAAAACGTCTGAAACAGCGTAGAATAGTGTAGAACGCAGCTCAACCCATATGCACCATGAGAAACTTCGAAAAACTCAAGAAAGTATTAAAATAACTCTAAATCTGTTGAAGCTGCGTAGGCTAGTGTAGAACTCAGCACAACCCATGGGCACCAGGGGAAACTTCTAAAAACTCAAAAAAGTAAGAAAATAAGTCGCAAATTTCTCAAACAGCGTAGAATAGTTTGCAACGCAGTACAACACATGTGCAACATGAGAAACGTCGAAAAATTCAAAAAAGTAATAACATAACTAGAAAACATCTCAAACAGCGTAGAATAGTTTAGAACTCAGCATAACCCATAAGCGCCAGGAGAAACTTCTAAAAACTCAACAAAATAAGAAAATAACTCGAAAACTTCTGAAACAGCGTAGAGTAGTGTAGAACGCAGGACAACCCACAAGCACCATGCGAAACTTCGAAAAACTCAAGAAAGTATTAAAATAACGCGAAATCTGTTGAACCAGCGTAGGCTAGTGTAGATCGCAGCGCAACACATATGCAACATGAGCAACATCGAAAAATTCAACAAAGTAATAAAATAACTCGAAAACATCTGAAACAGCGTAGCATAGTTTAGAACGCAGCACAACACATATGCAACATGAGAAAATTTTTTTAAAGCAATAAAATAACGAGAAAACATCTGAAACAGCGTAGAATAGTTTAGAACTCAGCACAACCCATAGGCATCAGGAGAAACTTCTAAAAACTCAACAAAATAAGAAAATAACTCGAAAACTTCTGAAACAGCGTAGAGTAGTGTAGAACGCAGCACAACCCATATGCACCATGCGAAAGTTCGAATAACTCAAGAAAGTAATAAAATAACTCGAAATCTGTTGAAACTGCGTAGGCTAGTGTAGAACTCAACACAACCCATGGGCACCAGGGAAAACAACTAAAAACTCAAAAAATAAGAAAATAACTCGAAAACTTCTGAAACAGCGTAGAGTAGTGTAGAACGCAGCACAACACATATGCAACATGAGAAACGTAGAAAATTTCAACAAAGTAATAAAATAAATCGAAGACCTCTGAAACAGCGTAGAATACTTTAGAACTCAGCACAGCCCATAAACGCAAGGAGAAACTTCTAAAAACTCAACAAAATAAGAAAGTAACTCGAAAACTTATGAAACAGCGTAGAGTAGTGCAGAACGCAGCTCAACCCATATGCACCATGAGAAACTTCGAAAAACTCAAGAAAGTATTAAAATAACTCGAAATCTGTTGAAACTGCGTAGGCTAGTTTACAACGCAGCACAACACATATGCAACATGGGAAAAATTTAAAAAAGTAATAAAATAACTCGAAATCTGTTGAAACAGCGTAGGCTAGTGCAGAACGCAGCACAACACATATGCAACATGAGAAACTTCGGAAAACTCAAGAAAGTATTAAAATAACGCGAAATCTGTTGAAACAGCGTAGGCTAGTGTAGATCGCAGCGCAACACATATGCAACATGAGCAACGTCGAAAAATTCATCAAAGTAATAAAATAACTCGAAAACATCTGAAACAGCGTAGCATAGTTTAGAACGCAGCACAACACATATGCAACATGAGAAAAATTTAAAAAAGTAATAAAATAACTAGAAAACATCTGAAACAGCGTAGAATAGTTTAGAACTCAGCACAACCCATAGGCACCTGGAGAAACTTCTAAAAACTCAACAAAATAAGAAAATAACTCGAAAACTTATGAAACAGCGTAGAATAGTGTAGAACGCAGCTCAACCCATATGCACCATGAGAAATTTCGAAGAACTCAAGAAAGTATTTAAATAACTAGAAAACATCTGAAACAGCGTAGAATAGTTTCGAACTCAGCACAACCCATAGGCACATGGAGAAACTTCTAAAAACTCAACAAAATAAGAAAATAACTCGAAAACTTCTGAAACAGCGTAGAATAGTGTAGAATCCACCATGAGAAACTTCGAAAAACTCAAGAAAGTATTAAAATAACTCGAAATCTGTTGAAACTGCGTAGGCTAGTGTAGAACTCAACACAACCCATGGGCACCAGGGGAAACTTCTAAAAACTCAAAAAAGGAAGAAAATAAGTCGAAAATTTCTGAAACAGCGTAGAATAGTTTGCAACGCAGTACAACACATGTGCAATATGAGAAACGTCGAATAATTCAAAAAAGTAATAAAATAACTAAAAAACATCTGAAACAGCGTAGAATAGTTTAGAACTCAGCACAACCCATAGGCATCAGGAGAAACTTCTAAAAACTCAACAAAATAAGAAAATAACTCGAAAACTTCTGAAACAGCGTAGAGTAGTGTACAACGCAGCACAACCCATATGCACCATGCGAAAGTTCGAATAACTCAAGAAAGTATTAAAATAACTCGAAATCTGTTGAAACTGCGTAGGCTAGTGTAGAACTCAACACAACCCATGGGCACCAGGGAAAACATCTAAAAACTCAAAAAAGTAAGAAAATAAGTCGAACATTTCTGAAACTGCATAGAATAGTTTGCAACGCAGTACAACACATGTGCAACATGAGAAACGTCGAATAATTCAAAAAAGTAATAAAATAACTTCTGAAACAGCGTAGATTAGTTCAGAAATCAGCACAACCCATAGGCATCAGGAGAAACTTCTAAAAACTCAACAAAATAAGAAAATAACTCGAAAACTTCTGAAACAACTTAGAGTAGTGTAGAACGCAGCTCAACCCATATGCAGCATGAGAAACTTCGAAAAACTCAAGAAAGTATTAAAATAACTCGAAATCTGTTGAAACAGAGTAGGCTAATGTAGAACTCAGCACAACCCATGGGCACCAGGATAAACTTCTAAAAACTCAAAAAAGTAAGCAAAAGACTCGGAAACTTCTGAAACAGCGTAGAATAGTTTGCAACGCAGCAGAACACATGTGCAACATGAGAAACGCCGGAAAATTCGAAAAAATAATAAAATAACTAGAAAACATCTCAAACAGCGTAGAATAGTTAAGAACTCAGCACAACCCATAGGCGCCAGGAGAAATTTCTAAAAACTCAACAAAATAAGGAAATAACTCGAAAACTTCTGAAACAGCGTAGAGTAGTGTAGAACGCAGCACAACACATATGCAACATGAGAAACGTAGAAAAATTCAACAAAGTAATAAAATAAATCTCAAACCTCTGAAACAGCGTAGAATAGTTTAGAACTCAGCACAACCCATAAGCGCCAGGAGAAACATCTAAAAACTCAACAAAATAAGAAAATAACTCGAAAACTTCTGAAACAGCGTAGAGTAGTGTAGAACGTAGCACAACCCATAAGCACCATGAGAAACTTCGAAAAACTCAAGAAAGTATTAAAATAACGCGAAATCTGTTGAAACAGCGAAGGCTAGTGTAGATCGCAGCGCAACACATATGCAACATGAGCAACGTCGAACAATTCAAAAAAGTAATAAAATAACTAGAAAACATCTGAAACAGCGCAGAATAGTTTAGATCTCAGCACACCCCATAGGCACCTGGAGAAATTTCTAAAAACTCAACAAAATAAGATAATAACTCGAAAACTTCTGAAACAGCGTAGAGTAGTGCAGAACGCAGCTCAACTCATATGCACCATGAGAAAGTTCGAAAAACTCAAGAAAGTATTAAAATAACTCGAAATCTGTTGAAACTGCGTAGGCTAGTGTAGAACTCAACACAACCCATGGGCACCAGGGGAAACTTCTAAAAACTCAAAAAAGGAAGAAAATAAGTCGAAAATTTCTGAAACAGCGTAGAATAGTTTGCAACGCAGTACAACACATGTGCAATATAAGAAACGTCGAATAATTCAAAAAGGTAATAAAATAACTAAAAAACATCTGAAACAGCGTAGAATAGTTTAGAACTCAGCACAACCCATAGGCATCAGGAGAAACTTCTAAAAACTCAACAAAATAAGAAAATAACTCGAAAACTTCTGAAACAGCGTAGAGTAGTGTAGAACGCAGCACAACCCATATGCACCATGCGAAAGTTCGAATAACTCAAGAAAGTATTAAAATAACTCGAAATCTGTTGAAACTGCGTAGGCTAGTGTAGAACTCAACACAACCCATGGGCACCAGGGAAAACATCTAAAAACTCAAAAAAGTAAGAAAATAAGTCGAAAATTTCTGAAACTGCATAGAATAGTTTGCAACGCAGCACAACACATGTGCAACATGAGAAACGTCGAATAATTCAAAAAAGTAATAAAATAACATCTGAAACAGCGTAGACTAGTTCAGAACTCAGCACAACCCATAGGCATCAGGAGAAACTTCTAAAAACTCAACAAAGTAAGAAAAAGACTCGGAAACTTCTGAAACAGCGTAGAATAGTTTGCAACGCAGCAGAACACATGTGCAACATGAGAAACGTCGGAAAATTCGAAAAAATAATAAAATAACTAGAAAACATCTCAAACAGCGTAGAATAGTTTAGAACTCAGCACAACCCATAAGCGCCAGGAGAAACATCTAAAAACTCAAAAAAATAAGAAAATAACTCGAAAACTTCTGAAACAGCGTAGAGTAGTGTAGAACGCAGCACAACCCATAAGCCCCATGAGAAACTTCGAAAAACTCAAGAAAGTATTAAAATAACGCGAAATCTGTTGAAACAGCGAAGGCTAGTGTAGATCGCAGCGCAACACATATGCAACATGAGCAACGTCGAACAATTCAAAAAAGTAATAAAATAACTAGAAAACATCTGAAACAGCGTAGAATAGTTTAGAGCTCAGCACAACCCATAGGCACCTGGAGAAATTTCTAAAAACTCAACAAAATAAGATAATAACTCGAAAACTTCTGAAACAGCGTAGAGTAGTGCAGAACGCAGCTCAACCCATATGCACCATGAGAAACTTCGAAAAACTCAAGAAAGTATTAAAATAACTCGAAATCTGTTGAAACTGCGTAGGCTAGTGTAGAACTCAACACAACCCATGGGCACCAGGGAAACTTCTAAAAACTCAAAAAAGGAAGAAAATAAGTCGAAAATTTCTGAAACAGCGTAGAATAGTTTGCAACGCAGTACAACACATGTGCAATATGAGAAACGTCGAATAATTCAAAAAGGTAATAAAATAACTAAAAAACATCTGAAACAGCGTAGAATAGTTTAGAACTCAGCACAACCCATAGGCATCAGGAGAAACTTCTAAAAACTCAACAAAATAAGAAAATAACTCGAAAACTTCTGAAACAGCGTAGAGTAGTGTAGAACGCAGCCCAACCCATATGCAGCATGAGAAACTTCGAAAAAGTCAAGAAAGTATTAAAATAACTCGAAATCTGTTGAAACTGCGTAGGCTAGTGTAGAACTCAGCACAACCCATGGGCACCAGGGAAAACATCTAAAAACTCAAAAAAGTAAGAAAATAAGTCGAAAATTTCTGAAACAGCATAGAATAGTGTGCAACGCAGTACAACACATATGCAGCATGAGAAACTTCGAAAAACTCAAGAAAGTATTAAAATAACTCGAAATCTGTTGAAACAGCGTAGGCTAGTGTAGAACTCTGCACAACCCATGGGCACCAGGATAAACTTCTAAAAACTCAAAAAAGTAAGAAAAAGACTCGGAAACTTCTGAAACAGCGTAGAATAGTTTGCAACGCAGCAGAACACATGTGCAACATGAGAAACGTCGGAAAATTCGAAAAAATAATAAAATAACTAGAAAACATCTCAAACAGCGTAGAATCGTTAAGAACTCAGCACAACCCATAGGCGCCAGGAGAAATTTCTAAAAACTCAACAAAATAAGAAAATAACTCGAAAACTTCTGAAACAGCGTAGAGTAGTGTAGAACGCAGCACAACACATATGCAACATGAGAAACGTAGAAAAATTCAACAAAGTAATAAAATAAATCTCAAACCTCTGAAACAGCGTAGAATAGTTTAGAACTCAGCACAACCCACAAGCGCCAGGAGAAACATCTAAAAACTCAACAAAATAAGAAAATAACTCGAAAACTTCTGAAACAGCGTAGAGTAGTGTAGAACGCAGCACAACCCATAAGCACCATGAGAAACTTCGAAAAACTCAAGAAAGTATTAAAATAACGCGAAATCTGTTGAAACAGCGAAGGCTAGTGTAGATCGCAGCGCAACACATATGCAACATGAGCAACGTCGAACAATTCAAAAAAGTAATAAAATAACTAGAAAACATCTGAAACAGCGTAGAATAGTTTAGAGCTCAGCACAACCCATAGGCACCTGGAGAAATTTCTAAAAACTCAACAAAATAAGATAATAACTCGAAAACTTCTGAAACAGCGTAGAGTAGTGTAGAACGCAGCACAACCCATATGCACCATGCGAAAGTTCGAATAACTCAAGAAAGTATTAAAATAACTCGAAATCTGTTGAAACTGCGTAGGCTAGTGTAGAACTCAACACAACCCATGGGCACCAGGGAAAACATCTAAAAACTCAAAAAAGTAAGAAAATAAGTCGAAAATTTCTGAAACTGCATAGAATAGTTTGCAACGCAGCACAACACATGTGCAACATGAGAAAAGTCGAATAATTCAAAAAAGTAATAAAATAACATCTGAAACAGCGTAGACTAGTTCAGAACTCAGCACAACCCATAGGCATCAGGAGAAACTTCTAAAAACTAAACAAAATAAGAAAATAACTCGAAAACTTCTGAAACAATTTAGAGTAGTGTAGAACGCAGCTCAACCCATGTGCAGCATGAGAAACTTCGAAAAACTCAAGAAAGTATTAAAATAACTCGAAATCTGTTGAAACTGCGTAGGCTAGTGTAGAACTCAACACAACCCATGGGCACCAGGGAAAACATCTAAAAACTCAAAAAAGTAAGAAAATAAGTCGAAAATTTCTGAAACTGCATAGAATAGTTTGCAACGCAGTACAACACATGTGCAACATGAGAAACGTCGAATAATTCAAAAAAGTAATAAAATAACATCTGAAACAGCGTAGACTAGTTCAGAACTCAGCACAACCCATAGGCATCAGGAGAAACTTCTAAAAGCTCAACAAAATAAGAAAATAACTCGAAAACTTATGAAACAGCGTAGAGTAGTGCAGAACGCAGCTGAACCCATATGCACCATGAGAAACTTCGAAAAACTGAAGAAAGTATTAAAATAACTCGAAATCTGTTGAAACTGCGTAGGCTAGTGTAGAACTCAACACAACCCATGGGCACCAGGGGAAACTTCTAAAAACTCAAAAAAGGAAGAAAATAAGTCGAAAATTTCTGAAACAGCGTAGAATAGTTTGCAACGCAGTACAACACATGTGCAACATGAGAAACGTCGAATGATTCAAAAAAGTAATAAATTAATTAAAAAACATCTGAAACAGCGTAGAATAGTTTAGAACTCAGCACAACCCATAGGCATCAGGAGAAACTTCTAAAAACTCAACAAAATAAGAAAATAACTCGAAAACTTCTGAAACAGCGTAGAGTAGTGTAGAACGCAGCACAACCCATATGCACCATGCGAAAGTTCGAATAACTCAAGAAAGTATTAAAATAACTCGAAATCTGTTGAAACTGCGTAGGCTAGTGTAGAACTCAACACAACCCATGGGCACCAGGGAAAACAACTAAAAACTCAAAAAATAAGAAAATAACTCGAAAACTTCTGAAACAGCGTAGAGTAGTGTAGATCGCAGCACAACACATATGCAACATGAGAAACGTAGAAAATTTCAACAAAGTAATAAAATAAATCGAAGACCTCTGAAACAGCGTAGAATAGTTTAGAACTCAGCACAGCCCATAAACGCAAGGAGAAACATCTAAAAACTCAACAAAATAAGAAAGTAACTCGAAAACTTATGAAACAGCGTAGAGAAGTGCAGAACGCAGCTCAACCCATATGCACCATGAGAAACTTCGAAAAACTCAAGAAAGTATTAAAATAACTCGAAATCTGTTGAAACTGCGTAGGCTAGTGTAGAACTCAACACAACCCATGGGCACCAGGGGAAACTTCTAAAAACTCAACAAAATAAGATAATAGCTCGAAAACTTCTGAAACAGCGTAGAGTAGTGCAGAACGCAGCTCAACCCATATGCACCATGAGAAACTTCGATAAACTCAAGAAAGTATTAAAATAACTCGAAATATGTTGAAACTGCGTAGGCTAGTGTAGAACTCAACACAACCCATGGGCACCAGGGGAAACTTCTAAAAACTCAAAAAAGGAAGAAAATAAGTCGAAAATTTCTGAAACAGCGTAGAATAGTTTGCAACGCAGTACAACACATGTGCAACATGAGAAACGTCGAATAATTCAAAAAAGTAATAAAATAACTAAAAAAACATCTGAAACAGCGTAGACTAGTTTAGAACTCAGCACAACCCATAGGCATCAGGAGAAACTTGTAAAAACTCAACAAAATAAGAAAATAACTCGAAAACTTCTGAAACAGCGTAGAGTAGTGTAGAACGCAGCACAACCCATATGCACCATGCGAAAGTTCGAATAACTCAAGAAAGTATTAAAATAACTCGAAATCTGTTGAAACAGCGTAGAATAGTTTGCAACGCAGTACAACACATGTGCAACATGAGAAACGTCGAAAAATTCAAAAAAGTAATAAAATAACTCGAAAACATCTGAAACAGCGCAGCATAGTTTAGAACGCAGCACAACACACATGCAACATGAGAAAAATTTAAAAAAGTAATAAAATAACTAGAAAACATCTGAAACAGCGTAGAATAGTTTAGAGCTCAGCACAACCCATAGGCACCAGGATAAACTTCTAAAAACTCAAAAAAGTAAGAAAAAAACTCGGAAACTTCTGAAACAGCGTAGAATAGTTTGCAACGCAGTACAACACATGTGCAACATGAGAAACGTCGGAAAATTCGAAAAAATAATAAAATAACTAGAAAACATCTGAAACAGCGTAGAATAGTTTAGAACTCAGCACAACACATATGCAACATTAGAAACGTCGAAAAATTCAAAAAGGTAATAAAATAACTAGAAAACATCTCAAACAGCGTAGAATAGTTAAGAACTCAGCACAACCCATAGGCGCCAGGAGAAATTTCTAAAAACTCAACAAAATAAGAAAATAACTCGAAAGCTTATGAAACAGCGTAGAGTAGTGTAGAACGGAGCACAACACATGTGCAACATGAGAAACGTCGAAAAATTCAACAAAGTAATAAAATAAATCGAAAACCTCTGAAACAGCGTAGAATAGTTTAGAACTCAGCACAACCCATAAGCACCATGAGAAACTGCGGAAAACTCAAGAAAGTATTAAAATAACGCGAAATCTGTTGAAACAGCGTAGGCTAGTGTAGATGGCAGCGCAACACATATGCAACATGAGCAACGTCGAAAAATTCAACAAAGTAATAAAATAACTCGAATACATCTGAAACAGCGTAGCATAGTTTACAACGCAGCACAACACATATGCAACATGAGAAAAATTTTAAAAAGTAATAAAATAACTAGAAAACATCTGAAACAGCGTAGAATGGTTTAGAACTCAGCACAACCCATAGGCACCTGGAGAAATTTCTAAAAACTCAACAAAATAAGATAATAACTCAAAAACTTCTGAAACAGCGTAGAGTAGTGCAGCACGCAGCTCAACCCATATGCACCATGAGAAACTTCGAGAAACTCAAGAAAGTATTAAGATAACTCGAAATCTGTTGAAACTGCGTAGGCTAGTGTAGAACTCAACACAACCCATGGGCACCAGGGGAAACTTCTAAAAACTCAAAAAAGGAAGAAAATAAGTCGAAAATTTCTGAAACCGCGTAGAATAGTTTGCAACGCAGTACAACACATGTGCAACATGAGAAACGTCGAATAATTCAAAAAAGTAATAAAATAACTAAAAAACATCTGAAACAGCGTAGACTAGTTTATAACTTAGCACAACCCATAGGCATCAGGAGAAACTTCTAAAAACTCAACAAAATAAGAAAATAACTCGAAAACTTCTGAAACAGCGTAGAGTAGTGTAGAACGCAGCACAACCGATATGCACCATGCGAAAGTTCGAATAACTCAAGAAACTTTTAAAATAACTCGAAATCTGTTGCAACAGCGTAGGCTAGTTTACAACGCAGCACAACACATATGCAACATGAGAAAAATTTAAAAAAGTAATAAAATAACTCGAAATCTGTTGAAACAGCGTAGGCTAGTGTAGAACGCAGCACAACACATAAGCAACATGAGAAACTTCGGAAGACTCAAGAAAGTATTAAAATAACGCGAAATCTGTTGAAACAGCGTAGGCTAGTGTAGATGGCAGCGCAACACATATGCAACATGAGCAACGTCGAAAAATTCATCAAAGTAATAAAATAACTCGAAAACATCTGAAACAGCGTAGCATAGTTTAGAACGCAGCACAACACATATGCAACATGAGAACAATTTAAAAAAGTAATAAAATAACTAGAAAACATCTGAAACAGCGTAGAATAGTTTAGAATTCAGCACAACCCATAGGCACCTGGAGAAACTTCTAAAAACTCAACAAAATAAGAAAATAACTCGAAAACTTCTGAAACAGCGTAGAATAGTGTAGAATGCACCATGAGAAACTTCGAAAAACTCAAGAAAGTATTAAAATAACTCGAAATCTGTTGAAACTGCGTAGGCTAGTGTAGAACTCAACACAACCCATGGGCACCAGGGGAAACTTCTAAAAACTGAAAAAAGGAAGAAAATAAGTCGAAAATTTCTGAAACAGCGTAGAATAGTTTGCAACGCAGTACAACACATGTGCAATATGAGAAACGTCGAATAATTCAAAAAAGTAATAAAATAACTAAAAAACATCTGAAACAGCGTAGAATATTTTCGACCTCAGCACAACCCATAGGCACCTGGGGAAACTTCTAAAAACTCAACAAAATAAGAAAATAACACGAAAACTTCTGAAACAGCGTAGAGTAGTGTACAACGCAGCACAACCCATATGCACCATGCGAAAGTTCGAATAACTCAAGAAAGTATTAAAATAACTCGAAATCTGTTGAAACTGCGTAGGCTAGTGTAGAACTCAACACAACCCATGGGCACCAGGGAAAACATCTAAAAACTCAAAAAAGTAAGAAAATAAGTCGATAATTTCTGAAACTGCATAGAATAGTTTGCAACGCAGTACAACACATGTGCAACATGAGAAACGTCGAATAATTCAAAAAATTAATAAAATAACATCTGAAACAGCGTAGACTAGTTCAGAACTCAGCACAACCCATAGGCATCAGGAGAAACTTCTAAAAACTCAACAAAATAAGAAAATAACTCGAAAACTTCTGAAACAACTTAGAGTAGTGTAGAACGCAGCTCAACCCATATGCAGCATGAGAAACATCGAAAAACTCAAGAAAGTATTAAAATAACTCGAAATCTGTTGAAACAGCGTAGGCTAATGTAGAACTCAGGACAACCCATGGGCACCAGGATAAACTTCTAAAAACTCAAAAAAGTAAGATAAAGACTCGGAAACTTCTGAAACAGCGTAGAATAGTTTGCAACGCAGTACAACACATGTGCAACATGAGAAACGTCGAAAAATTCAAAAAAGTAATAAAATAACTAGAAAACATCTCAAACAGCGTAGAATAGTTTAGAACTCAGCACAACCCATAAGCGCCAGGAGAAACGTCTAAAAACTCAATAAAATATGAAAATAACCCGAAAACTTATGAAACAGCGGAGAGCAGTGTAGAACGCAGCACAACCCATAAGCACCATGAGAAACTGCGGAAAACTCAAGAAAGTATTACAATAACGCGAAATCTGTTGAAACAGCGTAGGCTAGTGTAGATGGCAGCGCAACACATGTGCAACATGAGAAACGTCGAAAAATTCAAAAAAGTAATAAAATAACTCGAAAACATCTGAAACAGCGCAGCATAGTTTAGAACGCAGCACAACACACATGCAACATGAGAAAAATTAAAAAAAGTAATAAAATAACTAGAAAACATCTGAAACAGCGTAGAATAGTTTAGAGCTCAGCACAACCCACAGGCACCTGGAGAAACTTCTAAAAACTCAACAAAATAAGAAAATAACTCGAAAGCTTATGAAACAGCGTAGAGTAGTGTAGAACGCAGCACACCACATATGCAACATGAGAAACGTCGATAAATTCAACAAAGTATTAAAATAACTAGAAAACATGTGAAACAGCGTAGAATAGTTTACAACGCAGCACAACACATAAGCAACATGAGAAACGTCGAAAAACTCAAAGGATAAACAAACAACTAGAAAACTACTGAAACAACGTAGTGCAGAACGCAGCATAACACATACGCAACATTAGAAACGTCGAAAAATTCAAAAAAGTAATAAAATAACTAAAAAACATCTGAAACAGCGTAGAATAGTTTAGAACTCAGCACAACCCATAGGCGTCAGGAGAAATTTCTAAAAACTCAACAATATAAGAAAATAACTCGAAAACTTCTGAAACAGCGTAGAGTAGTGTAGAACGCAGCCCAACCCATATGCAGCATGAGAAACTTCGAAAAAGTCAAGAAAGTATTAAAATAACTCGAAATCTGTTGAAACTGCGTAGGCTAGTGTAGAACTCAGCACAACCCATGGGCACCAGGGAAAACATCTAAAAACTCAAAAAAGTAATAAAATAACTCGAAATCTGTTGAAACAGCGTAGGCTAGTGTAGAACGCAGCACAACACATATGCAACATGAGAAACTTCGGAAAACTCAATGAAGTATTAAAATAACGCGAAATCTGTTGAAACAGCGTAGGCTAGTGTAGATCGCAGCGCAACACATATGCAACATGAGCAACGTCGAAAAATTCATCAAAGTAATACAATAACTCGAAAACATCTGAAACAGCGTAGCATAGTTTAGAACGCAGCACAACACATATGCAACATGAGAAAAATTTTAAAAAGTAATAAAATAACTAGAAAACATCTGAAACAGCGTAGAATAGTTTAGAACTCAGCACAACCCATAGGCACCTGGAGAAACTTCTAAAAACTCAACAAAATAAGAAAATAACTCGAAAACTTCTGAAACAGCGTAGAATAGTGTAGAACGCAGCTCAACCCATATGCACCATGAGAAATTTCGAAAAACTCAACAAAATAAGAAAATAACTCGAAAACTTCTGAAACAGCGTAGAATAGTGTAGAATGCACCATGAGAAACTTCGAAAAACTCAAGAAAGTATTAAAATAACTCGAAATCTGTTGAAACTGCGTAGGCTAGTGTAGAACTCAACACAACCCATGGGCACCAGGGGAAACTTCTAAAAACTCAAAAAAGGAAGAAAATAAGTCGAAAATTTCTGAAACAGCGTAGAATAGTTTGCAACGCAGTACAACACATGTGCAATATGAGAAACGTCGAATAATTCAAAAAAGTAATAAAATAACATCTGAAACAGCGTAGACTAGTTCAGAACTCAGCACAACCCATAGGCATCAGGAGAAACTTCTAAAAACTCAACAAAGTAAGAAAAAGACTCGGAAACTTCTGAAACAGCGTAGAATAGTTTGCAACGCAGCAGAACACATGTGCAACATGAGAAACGTCGGAAAATTCGAAAAAATAATAAAATAACTAGAAAACATCTCAAACAGCGTAGAATAGTTTAGAACTCAGCACAACCCATAAGCGCCAGGAGAAACATCTAAAAACTCAAAAAAATAAGAAAATAACTCGAAAACTTCTGAAACAGCGTAGAGTAGTGTAGAACGCAGCACAACCCATAAGCCCCATGAGAAACTTCGAAAAACTCAAGAAAGTATTAAAATAACGCGAAATCTGTTGAAACAGCGAAGGCTAGTGTAGATCGCAGCGCAACACATATGCAACATGAGCAACGTCGAACAATTCAAAAAAGTAATAAAATAACTAGAAAACATCTGAAACAGCGTAGAATAGTTTAGAGCTCAGCACAACCCATAGGCACCTGGAGAAATTTCTAAAAACTCAACAAAATAAGATAATAACTCGAAAACTTCTGAAACAGCGTAGAGTAGTGCAGAACGCAGCTCAACCCATATGCACCATGAGAAACTTCGAAAAACTCAAGAAAGTATTAAAATAACTCGAAATCTGTTGAAACTGCGTAGGCTAGTGTAGAACTCAACACAACCCATGGGCACCAGGGAAACTTCTAAAAACTCAAAAAAGGAAGAAAATAAGTCGAAAATTTCTGAAACAGCGTAGAATAGTTTGCAACGCAGTACAACACATGTGCAATATGAGAAACGTCGAATAATTCAAAAAGGTAATAAAATAACTAAAAAACATCTGAAACAGCGTAGAATAGTTTAGAACTCAGCACAACCCATAGGCATCAGGAGAAACTTCTAAAAACTCAACAAAATAAGAAAATAACTCGAAAACTTCTGAAACAGCGTAGAGTAGTGTAGAACGCAGCCCAACCCATATGCAGCATGAGAAACTTCGAAAAAGTCAAGAAAGTATTAAAATAACTCGAAATCTGTTGAAACTGCGTAGGCTAGTGTAGAACTCAGCACAACCCATGGGCACCAGGGAAAACATCTAAAAACTCAAAAAAGTAAGAAAATAAGTCGAAAATTTCTGAAACAGCATAGAATAGTGTGCAACGCAGTACAACACATATGCAGCATGAGAAACTTCGAAAAACTCAAGAAAGTATTAAAATAACTCGAAATCTGTTGAAACAGCGTAGGCTAGTGTAGAACTCAGCACAACCCATAGGCACCAGGATAAACTTCTAAAAACACAAAAAAGTAAGAAAAAAACTCGGAAACTTCTGCAACAGCGTAGAATAGTTTGCAACGCAGTACAACACATGTGCAACATGATAAACGTCGGAATATTCGAAAAAATAATAAAATAACTAGAAAACATCTGAAACAGCGTAGAATAGTTTAGAACTCAGCACAACACATATGCAACATTAGAAACGTCGAAAAATTCAAAAAGGTAATAAAACTCAAGAAAGTATTAAAATAACTCGAAACCTGTCGAAACAGCGTAGAATAGTTTGCAACGCAGTACAACACATGTGCAACATGAGAAACGTCGAAAAATTCAAAAAAGTAATAAAATAACTCGGAAACATCTGAAACAGCGCAGCATAGTTTAGAACGCAGCACAACACACATGCAACATGAGAAAAATTTAAAAAAGTAATAAAATAACTAGAAAACATCTGAAACAGCGTAGAATAGTTTAGAGCTCAGCACAACCCATAGGCACCTGGAGAAATTTCTAAAAACTCAACAATATAAGAAAATAACTCGAAAACTTCTGAAACAGCGTAGAGTAGTGTAGAACGCAGCCCAACCCATATGCAGCATGAGAAACTTCGAAAAAGTCAAGAAAGTATTAAAATAACTCGAAATCTGTTGAAACTGCGTAGGCTAGTGTAGAACTCAGCACAACCCATGGGCACCAGGGAAAACATCTAAAAACTCAAAAAAGTAATAAAATAACTCGAAATCTGTTGAAACAGCGTAGGCTAGTGTAGAACGCAGCACAACACATATGCAACATGAGAAACTTCGGAAAACTCAAGGAAGTATTAAAATAACGCGAAATCTGTTGAAACAGCGTAGGCTAGTGTAGATCGCAGCGCAACACATATGCAACATGAGCAACGTCGAAAAATTCATCAAAGTAATACAATAACTCGAAAACATCTGAAACAGCGTAGCATAGTTTAGAACGCAGCACAACACATATGCAACATGAGAAAAATTTTAAAAAGTAATAAAATAACTAGAAAACATCTGAAACAGCGTAGAATAGTTTAGAACTCAGCACAACCCATAGGCACCTGGAGAAACTTCTAAAAACTCAACAAAATAAGAAAATAACTCGAAAACTTCTGAAACAGCGTAGAATAGTGTAGAACGCAGCTCAACCCATATGCACCATGAGAAATTTCGAAAAACTCAACAAAATAAGAAAATAACTCGAAAACTTCTGAAACAGCGTAGAATAGTGTAGAATGCACCATGAGAAACTTCGAAAAACTCAAGAAAGTATTAAAATAACTCGAAATCTGTTGAAACTGCGTAGGCTAGTGTAGAACTCAACACAACCCATGGGCACCAGGGGAAACTTCTAAAAACTCAAAAAAGGAAGAAAATAAGTCGAAAATTTCTGAAACAGCGTAGAATAGTTTGCAACGCAGTACAACACATGTGCAATATGAGAAACGTCGAATAATTCAAAAAAGTAATAAAATAACATCTGAAACAGCGTAGACTAGTTCAGAACTCAGCACAACCCATAGGCATCAGGAGAAACTTCTAAAAACTCAACAAAGTAAGAAAAAGACTCGGAAACTTCTGAAACAGCGTAGAATAGTTTGCAACGCAGCAGAACACATGTGCAACATGAGAAACGTCGGAAAATTCGAAAAAATAATAAAATAACTAGAAAACATCTCAAACAGCGTAGAATAGTTTAGAACTCAGCACAACCCATAAGCGCCAGGAGAAACATCTAAAAACTCAACAAAATAAGAAAATAACTCGAAAACTTCTGAAACAGCGTAGAGTAGTGTAGAACGCAGCACAACCCATAAGCACCATGAGAAACTTCGAAAAACTCAAGAAAGTATTAAAATAACGCGAAATCTGTTGAAACAGCGAAGGCTAGTGTAGATCGCAGCGCAACACATATGCAACATGAGCAACGTCGAACAATTCAAAAAAGTAATAAAATAACTAGAAAACATCTGAAACAGCGTAGAATAGTTTAGAGCTCAGCACAACCCATAGGCACCTGGAGAAATTTCTAAAAACTCAACAAAATAAGATAATAACTCGAAAACTTCTGAAACAGCGTAGAGTAGTGCAGAACGCAGCTCAACCCATATGCACCATGAGAAACTTCGAAAAACTCAAGAAAGTATTAAAATAACTCGAAATCTGTTGAAACTGCGTAGGCTAGTGTAGAACTCAACACAACCCATGGGCACCAGGGAAACTTCTAAAAACTCAAAAAAGGAAGAAAATAAGTCGAAAATTTCTGAAACAGCGTAGAATAGTGTGCAACGCAGTACAACACATATGCAGCATGAGAACCTTCGAAAAACTCAAGAAAGTATTAAAATAACTCGAAATCTGTTGAAACAGCGTAGGCTAGTGTAGAACACAGCACAACCCATAGGCACCAGGATAAACTTCTAAAAACACAAAAAAGTAAGAAAAAAACTCGGAAACTTCTGCAACAGCGTAGAATAGTTTGCAACGCAGTACAACACATGTGCAACATGATAAACGTCGGAATATTCGAAAAAATAATAAAATAACTAGAAAACATCTGAAACAGCGTAGAATAGTTTAGAACTCAGCACAACACATATGCAACATTAGAAACGTCGAAAAATTCAAAAAGGTAATAAAACTCAAGAAAGTATTAAAATAACTCGAAACCTGTTGAAACAGCGTAGAATAGTTTGCAACGCAGTACAACACATGTGCAACATGAGAAACGTCGAAAAATTCAAAAAAGTAATAAAATAACTCGAAAACATCTGAAACAGCGCAGCATAGTTTAGAACGCAGCACAACACACATGCAACATGAGAAAAATTTAAAAAAGTAATAAAATAACTAGAAAACATCTGAAACAGCGTAGAATAGTTTAGAGCTCAGCACAACCCATAGGCACCTGGAGAAATTTCTAAAAACTCAACAATATAAGAAAATAACTCGAAAACTTCTGAAACAGCGTAGAGTAGTGTAGAACGCAGCCCAACCCATATGCAGCATGAGAAACTTCGAAAAAGTCAAGAAAGTAATAAAATAACTCGAAATCTGTTGAAACTGCGTAGGCTAGTGTAGAACTCAGCACAACCCATGGGCACCAGGGAAAACATCTAAAAACTCAAAAAAGTAATAAAATAACTCGAAATCTGTTGAAACAGCGTAGGCTAGTGTAGAACGCAGCACAACACATATGCAACATGAGAAACTTCGGAAAACTCAAGGAAGTATTAAAATAACGCGAAATCTGTTGAAACAGCGTAGGCTAGTGTAGATCGCAGCGCAACACATATGCAACATGAGCAACGTCGAAAAATTCATCAAAGTAATACAATAACTCGAAAACATCTGAAACAGCGTAGCATAGTTTAGAACGCAGCACAACACATATGCAACATGAGAAAAATTTTAAAAAGTAATAAAATAACTAGAAAACATCTGAAACAGCGTAGAATAGTTTAGAACTCAGCACAACCCATAGGCACCTGGAGAAACTTCTACAAACTCAACAAAATAAGAAAATAACTCGAAAACTTCTGAAACAGCGTAGAATAGTGTAGAACGCAGCTCAACCCATATGCACCATGAGAAATTTCGAAAAACTCAACAAAATAAGAAAATAACTCGAAAACTTCTGAAACAGCGTAGAATAGTGTAGAATGCACCATGAGAAACTTCGAAAAACTCAAGAAAGTATTAAAATAACTCGAAATCTGTTGAAACTGCGTAGGCTAGTGTAGAACTCAACACAACCCATGGGCACCAGGGGAAACTTCTAAAAACTCAAAAAAGGAAGAAAATAAGTCGAAAATTTCTGAAACAGCGTAGAATAGTTTGCAACGCAGTACAACACATGTGCAATATGAGAAACGTCGAATAATTCAAAAAAGTAATAAAATAACATCTGAAACAGCGTAGACTAGTTCAGAACTCAGCACAACCCATAGGCATCAGGAGAAACTTCTAAAAACTCAACAAAGTAAGAAAAAGACTCGGAAACTTCTGAAACAGCGTAGAATAGTTTGCAACGCAGCAGAACACATGTGCAACATGAGAAACGTCGGAAAATTCGAAAAAATAATAAAATAACTAGAAAACATCTCAAACAGCGTAGAATAGTTTAGAACTCAGCACAACCCATAAGCGCCAGGAGAAACATCTAAAAACTCAAAAAAATAAGAAAATAACTCGAAAACTTCTGAAACAGCGTAGAGTAGTGTAGAACGCAGCACAACCCATAAGCCCCATGAGAAACTTCGAAAAACTCAAGAAAGTATTAAAATAACGCGAAATCTGTTGAAACAGCGAAGGCTAGTGTAGATCGCAGCGCAACACATATGCAACATGAGCAACGTCGAACAATTCAAAAAAGTAATAAAATAACTAGAAAACATCTGAAACAGCGTAGAATAGTTTAGAGCTCAGCACAACCCATAGGCACCTGGAGAAATTTCTAAAAACTCAACAAAATAAGATAATAACTCGAAAACTTCTGAAACAGCGTAGAGTAGTGCAGAACGCAGCTCAACCCATATGCACCATGAGAAACTTCGAAAAACTCATGAAAGTATTAAAATAACTCGAAATCTGTTGAAACTGCGTAGGCTAGTGTAGAACTCAACACAACCCATGGGCACCAGGGAAACTTCTAAAAACTCAAAAAAGGAAGAAAATAAGTCGAAAATTTCTGAAACAGCGTAGAATAGTTTGCAACGCAGTACAACACATGTGCAATATGAGAAACGTCGAATAATTCAAAAAGGTAATAAAATAACTAAAAAAACATCTGAAACAGCGTAGAATAGTTTAGAACTCAGCACAACCCATAGGCATCAGGAGAAACTTCTAAAAACTCAACAAAATAAGAAAATAACTCGAAAACTTCTGAAACAGCGTAGAGTAGTGTAGAACGCAGCCCAACCCATATGCAGCATGAGAAACTTCGAAAAAGTCAAGAAAGTATTAAAATAACTCGAAATCTGTTGAAACTGCGTAGGCTAGTGTAGAACTCAGCACAACCCATGGGCACCAGGGAAAACATCTAAAAACTCAAAAAAGTAAGAAAATAAGTCGAAAATTTCTGAAACAGCATAGAATAGTGTGCAACGCAGTACAACACATATGCAGCATGAGAAACTTCGAAAAACTCAAGAAAGTATTAAAATAACTCGAAATCTGTTGAAACAGCGTAGGCTAGTGTAGAACTCAGCACAACCCATAGGCACCAGGATAAACTTCTAAAAACACAAAAAAGTAAGAAAAAAACTCGGAAACTTCTGCAACAGCGTAGAATAGTTTGCAACGCAGTACAACACATGTGCAACATGATAAACGTCGGAATATTCGAAAAAATAATAAAATAACTAGAAAACATCTGAAACAGCGTAGAATAGTTTAGAACTCAGCACAACACATATGCAACATTAGAAACGTCGAAAAATTCAAAAAGGTAATAAAATAACTAGAAAACATCTCAAACAGCGTAGAATAGTTAAGAACTCAGCACAACCCATAGGCGCCAGGAGAAATTTCTAAAAACTCAACAAAATAAGAAAATAACTCGAAAACTTCTGAAACAGCGTAGAGTAGTGTACAACGCAGCACAACCCATATGCACCATGCGAAAGTTCGAATAACTCAAGAAAGTATTAAAATAACTCGAAATCTGTTGAAACTGCGTAGGCTAGTGTAGAACTCAACACAACCCATGGGCACCAGGGAAAACATCTAAAAACTCAAAAAAGTAAGAAAATAAGTCGAAAATTTCTGAAACTGCATAGAATAGTTTGCAACGCAGTACAACACATGTGCAACATGAGAAACGTCGAATAATTCAAAAAAGTAATAAAATAACATCTGAAACAGCGTAGACTAGTTCAGAACTCAGCACAACCCATAGGCATCAGGAGAAACTTCTAAAAACTCAACAAAATAAGAAAATAACTCGAAAACTTCTGAAACAACTTAGAGTAGTGTAGAACGCAGCTCAACCCATATGCAGCATGAGAAACTTCGAAAAACTCAAGAAAGTATTAAAATAACTCGAAATCTGTTGAAACAGCGTAGGCTAATGTAGAACTCAGGACAACCCATGGGCACCAGGATAAACTTCTAAAAACTCAAAAAAGTAAGATAAAGACTCGGAAACTTCTGAAACAGCGTAGAATAGTTTGCAACGCAGTACAACACATGTGCAACATGAGAAACGTCGAAAAATTCAAAAAAGTAATAAAATAACTGGAAAACATCTCAAACAGCGTAGAATAGTTTAGAACTCAGCACAACCCATAACCGCCAGGAGAAACTTCTAAAAACTCAATAAAATAAGAAAATAACTCGAAAACTTATGAAACAGCGTAGAGTAGTGTAGAACGCAGCACAACCCATAAGCACCATGAGAAACTTCGGAAAACTCAAGAAAGTATTAAAATAACGCGAAATCTGTTGAAACAGCGTAGGCTAGTGTAGATCGCAGCGCAACACATATGCAACATGAGCAACGTCGAAAAATTCATCAAAGTAAGAAAATAAGTCGACAATTTCTGAAACAGCGTAGAATAGTTCAGAACGCAGCACAACACATATGCAACATTAGAAAGGTCGAACAATTCAAAAAAGTAATAAAATAACTAGAAAACATCTGAAACAGCGTAGAATAGTTTAGAACTCAGCACAACCCATAGGCACCTGGAGAAATTTCTAAAAACTCAACAAAATAAGAAAAAAGCTCGAAAACTTATGAAAAGCGTAGAGTTGTGCAGAACGCAGCTCAACCCATAGGCACCATGAGAAACTTCGATAAACTCAAGAAAGTATTAAAATAACTCGAAATCTGTTGCAACTGCGTAGGCTAGTGTAGAACTCAACACAACCCATGGGCACCAGGGGAAACTTCTAAAAACTCAAAAAAGGAAGAAAATAAGTCGAAAATTTCTGAAACAGCGTAGAATAGTTTGCAACGCAGTACAACACATGTGCAACATGAGAAACGTCGAATAATTCAAAAAAGTAATAAAATAACTAAAAAACATCTGAAACAGCGAAGACTAGTTTAGAACTCAGCACAACGCATAGGCATCAGGAGAAACTTCTAAAAACTCAACAAAATAAGAAAATAACTCGAAAACTTCTGAAACAGCGTAGAGTAGTGTAGAACGCAGCACAACCCATATGCACCATGGGATAGTTCGAATAACTCAAGAAAGTATTAAAATAACTCGAAATCTGTGGAAACAGCGTAGAATAGTTTGCAACGCAGTACAACACATATGCAACATGAGAAACGTCGAAAAATTCAAAAAGGTAATAAAATAACTCGAAAACATCTGAAACAGCGCAGCATAGTTTAGAACGCAGCACAACACACATGCAACATGAGAAAAATTTAAAAAAGTAATAAAATAACTAGAAAACATCTGAAACAGCGTAGAATAGTTTAGAACTCAGCACAACCCATAGGCACCTGGAGAAACTTCTAAAAACTCAACAAAATAAGAAAATAACTCGAAAGCTTATGAAACAGCGTAGAGTAGTGTAGAACGCAGCACACCACATATGCAACATGAGAAACGTCGATAAATTCAACAAAGTATTAAAATAACTAGAAAACATGTGAAACAGCGTAGAATAGTTTACAACGCATAAGCAACATGAGAAACGTCGAAAAACTCAAAGGATAAACAAACAACTAGAAAACTACTGAAACAACGTAGTGCAGAACGCAGCATAACACATACGCAACAATAGAAACGTCGAAAAATTCAAAAATGTAATAAAATAAGTAAAAAACATCTGAAACAGCGTAGAATAGTTTAGAACTCAGCACAACCCATAGGCGTCAGGAGAAATTTCTAAAAACTCAACAATATATGAAAATAACTCGAAAACTTCTGAAACACCGTAGAGTAGTGTAGAACGCAGCACACCACATATGCAACATGAGAAACGTCGATAAATTCAACAAAGTATTAAAATAACTAGAAAACATGTGAAACAGCGTAGAATATTTTACAACGCAGCACAACACATAAGCAACATGAGAAACGTCGAAAAACTCAAAGGATAAACAAACAACTAGAAAACTACTGAAACTACGTAGTGCAGAACGCAGCATAACACATACGCAACATTAGAAACGTCGAAAAATTCAAAAAAGTAATAAAATAACTAAAAAACATCTGAAACAGCGTAGAATAGTTTAGAACTCAGCACAACCCATAGGCGTCAGGAGAAATTTCTAAAAACTCAACAATATAAGAAAATAACTCGAAAACTTCTGAAACAGCGTAGAGTAGTGTAGAACGCAGCCCAACCCATATGCAGCATGAGAAACTTCGAAAAAGTCAAGAAAGTATTAAAATAACTCGAAATCTGTTGAAACTGCGTAGGCTAGTGTAGAACTCAGCACAACCCATGGGCACCAGGGAAAACATCTAAAAACTCAAAAAAGTAAGAAAATAAGTCGAAAATTTCTGAAACAGCATAGAATAGTGTGCAACGCAGTACAACACATATGCAGCATGAGAAACTTCGAAAAACTCAAGAAAGTATTAAAATAACTCGAAATCTGTTGAAACAGCGTAGGCTAGTGTAGAACTCAGCACAACCCATAGGCACCAGGATAAACTTCTAAAAACACAAAAAAGTAAGAAAAAAACTCGGAAACTTCTGAAACAGCGTAGAATAGTTTGCAACGCAGTACAACACATATGCAACATGATAAACGTCGGAATATTCGAAAAAATAATAAAATAACTAGAAAACATCTGGAGCAGCGTAGAATAGTTCAGAACTCAGCACAACACATATGCAACATTAGAAACGTCGAAAAATTCAAAAAGGTAATAAAATAACTAGAAAACATCTCAAACAGCGTAGAATAGTTAAGAACTCAGCACAACCCATAGGCGCCAGGAGAAATTTCTAAAAACTCAACAAAATAAGAAAATAACTCGAAAACTTCTGAAACAGCGTAGAGTAGTGTAGAACGGAGCACAACACATATGCAACATGAGAAACGTCGAAAAATTCAACAAAGTAATAAAATAAATCGAAAAAATCTGAAACAGCGTAGAATAGTTTAGAACTCAGCACAACCCATAAGCGCCAGGAGAAACGTCTAAAAACTCAATAAAATATGAAAATAACCCGAAAACTTATGAAACAGCGTCGAATAGTGTCGAAAGCAGCACAACCCATAAGCACCATGAGAAACTGCGGAAAACTGAAGAAAGTATTAAAATAACGCGAAATCTGTTGAAACAGCGTAGGCTAATGTAGATGGCAGCGCAACACATATGCAACATGAGCAACGTCGAAAAATTCATCAAAGTAATAAAATAACTCGAAAACATCTGAAACAGCGTAGCATAGTTTAGAACGCAGCACAACACATATGCAACATGAGAAAAATTTAAAAAAGTAATAAAATAACTAGAAAACATCTGAAACAGCGTAGAATAGTTTAGAACTCAGCACAACCCATAGGCACCTGGAGAAACTTCTAAAAACTCAACAAAATAAGAAAATAACTCGAAAACTTCTGAAACAGCGTAGAATAGTGTAGAACGCAGCTCAACCCATATGCACCATGAGAAATTTCGAAGAACTCAAGAAAGTATTTAAATGACTAGAAAACATCTGAAACAGCGTAGAATAGTTTAGAACTCAGCACAACCCATAGGCACATGGAGAAACTTCTAAAAACTCAACAAAATAAGAAAATAACTCGAAAACTTCTGAAACAGTGTAGAATGCACCATGAGAAACTTCGAAAAACTCAAGAAAGTATTAAAATAACTCGAAATCTGTTGAAACTGCGTAGGCTAGTGTAGAACTCAACACAACCCATGGGCACCAGGGAAAACATCTAAAAACTCAAAAAAGTAAGAAAATAAGTCGAAAATTTCTGAAACTGCATAGAATAGTTTGCAACGCAGTACAACACATGTGCAACATGAGAAACGTCGAATAATTCAAAAAAGTAATAAAATAACATCTGAAACAGCGTAGACTAGTTCAGAACTCAGCACAACCCATAGGCATCAGGAGAAACTTCTAAAAACTCAACAAAATAAGAAAATAACTCGAAAACTTCTGAAACAACTTAGAGTAGTGTAGAACGCAGCTCAACCCATATGCAGCATGAGAAACTTCGAAAAACTCAAGAAAGTATTAAAATAACTCGAAATCTGTTGAAACAGAGTAGGCTAATGTAGAACTCAGCACAACCCATGGGCACCAGGATAAACTTCTAAAAACTCAAAAAAGTAAGAAAAAGTCTCGGAAACTTCTGAAACAGCGTAGAATAGTTTGCAACGCAGCAGAACACATGTGCAACATGAGAAACGTCGGAAAATTCGAAAAAATAATAAAATAACTAGAAAACATCTCAAACAGCGTAGAATAGTTAAGAACTCAGCACAACCCATAGGCGCCAGGAGAAATTTCTAAAAACTCAACAAAATAAGAAAATAACTCGAAAACTTCTGAAACAGCGTAGAGTAGTGTAGAACGCAGCACAACACATATGCAACATGAGAAACGTAGAAAATTTCAACAAAGTAATAAAATAAATCGAAGACCTCTGAAACAGCGTAGAATAGTTTAGAACTCAGCACAGCCCATAAACGCAAGGAGAAACATCTAAAAACTCAACAAAATAAGAAAGTAACTCGAAAACTTATGAAACATCGTAGAGTAGTGCAGAACGCAGCTCAACCCATATGCACCATGAGAAACTTCGAAAAACTCAAGAAAGTATTAAAATAACTCGAAATCTGTTGAAACTGCGTAGGCTAGTGTAGAACTCAACACAACCCATGGGCACCAGGGGAAACTTCTAAAAACTCAAAAAAGGAAGAAAATAAGTCGAAATTTTCTGAAACAGCGTAGAATAGTTTGCAACGCAGTACAACACATGTGCAACATGAGAAACGTCGAATAATTCAAAAAAGTAATAAAATAACTAAAAAACATCTGAAACAGCGTAGACTAGTTTATAACTCAGCACAAACCATAGGCATCAGGAGAAACTTCTAAAAACTCAACAAAATAAGAAAATAACTCGAAAACTTCTGAAACAGCGTAGAGTAGTGTAGAACGCAGCACAACCGATATGCACCATGCGAAAGTTCGAATAACTCAAGAAACTTTTAAAATAACTCGAAATCTGTTGCAACAGCGTAGGCTAGTTTACAACGCAGCACAACACATATGCAACATGGGAAAAATTTAAAAAAGTAATAAAATAACTCGAAATCTGTTGAAACAGCGTAGACTAGTGTAGAACGCAGCACAACACAGATGCAACATGAGAAACTTCGGAAAACTCAAGAAAGTATTAAAATAACGCGAAATCTGTTGAAACAGCGTAGGCTAGTGTAGATCGCAGCGCAACACATATGCAACATGAGCAACGTCGAAAAATTCATCAAAATAAGAAAATAACTCGAAAACTTCTGAAACAGCGTAGAGTAGTGTACAACGCAGCACAACCCATATGCACCATGCGAAAGTTCGAATAACTCAAGAAAGTATTAAAATAACTCGAAATCTGTTGAAACTGCGTAGGCTAGTGTAGAACTCAACACAACCGATGGGCACCAGGGAAAACATCTAAAAACTCAAAAAAGTAAGAAAATAAGTCGAAAATTTCTGAAACTGCATAGAATAGTTTGCAACGCAGTACAACACATGTGCAACATGAGAAACGTCGAATAATTCAAAAAAGTAATAAAATAACATCTGAAACAGCGTAGACTAGTTCAGAACTCAGCACAACCCATAGGCATCAGGAGAAACTTCTAAAAACTCAACAAAATAAGAAAATAACTCGAAAACTTCTGAAACAGCGTAGAGTAGTGTAGAACGGAGCACAACACATATGCAACATGAGAAACGTCGAAAAATTCAACAAAGTAATAAAATAAATCGAAAAAATCTGAAACAGCGTAGAATAGTTTAGAACTCAGCACAACCCATAAGCGCCAGGAGAAACGTCTAAAAACTCAATAAAATATGAAAATAACCCGAAAACTTATGAAACAGCGTCGAATAGTGTCGAAAGCAGCACAACCCATAAGCACCATGAGAAACTGCGGAAAACTGAAGAAAGTATTAAAATAACGCGAAATCTGTTGAAACAGCGTAGGCTAATGTAGATGGCAGCGCAACACATATGCAACATGAGCAACGTCGAAAAATTCAACAAAGTAATAAAATAACTCGAAAACATCTGAAACAGCGTAGCATAGTTTACAACGCAGCACAACACATATGCAACATGAGAAAAATTTTAAAAAGTAATAAAATAACTAGAAAACATCTGAAACAGCGTAGAATGGTTTAGAACTCACCACAACCCATAGGCACCTGGAGAAATTTCTAAAAACTCAACAAAATAAGATAATACCTCGAAAACTTCTGAAACAGCGTAGAGTAGTGCAGCACGCAGCTCAACCCATATGCACCATGAGAAACTTCGAGAAACTCAAGAAAGTATTAAAATAACGCGAAATCTGTTGAAACAGCGTAGGCTAGTGTAGATCGCAGCGCAACACATATGCAACATGAGCAACGTCGAAAAATTCATCAAAGTAATAAAATAACTCGAAAACATCTGAAACAGCGTAGCATAGTTTAGAACGCAGCACAACACATATGCAACATGAGAAAAATTTAAAAAAGTAATAAAATAACTAGAAAACATCTGAAACAGCGTAGAATAGTTTAGAACTCAGCACAACCCATAGGCACCTGGAGAAACTTCTAAAAACTCAACAAAATAAGAAAATAACTCGAAAACTTCTGAAACAGCGTAGAATAGTGTAGAACGCAGCTCAACCCATATGCACCATGAGACATTTCGAAGAACTCAAGAAAGTATTTAAATGACTAGAAAACATCTGAAACAGCGTAGAATAGTTTAGAACTCAGCACAACCCATAGGCACATGGAGAAACTTCTAAAAACTCAACAAAATAAGAAAATAACTCGAAAACTTCTGAAACAGCGTAGAATAGTGTAGAATGCACCATGAGAAACTTCGAAAAACTCAAGAAAGTATTAAAATAACTCGAAATCTGTTGAAACTGCGTAGGCTAATGTAGAACTCAGCACAACCCATGGGCACCAGGATAAACTTCTAAAAACTCAAAAAAGTAAGAAAAAGTCTCGGAAACTTCTGAAACAGCGTAGAATAGTTTGCAACGCAGCAGAACACATGTGCAACATGAGAAACGTCGGAAAATTCGAAAAAATAATAAAATAACTAGAAAACATCTCAAACAGCGTAGAATAGTTAAGAACTCAGCACAACCCATAGGCGCCAGGAGAAATTTCTAAAAACTCAACAAAATAAGAAAATAACTCGAAAACTTCTGAAACAGCGTAGAGTAGTGTAGAACGCAGCACAACACATATGCAACATGAGAAACGTAGAAAATTTCAACAAAGTAATAAAATAAATCGAAGACCTCTGAAACAGCGTAGAATAGTTTAGAACTCAGCACAGCCCATAAACGCAAGGAGAAACATCTAAAAACTCAACAAAATAAGAAAGTAACTCGAAAACTTATGAAACATCGTAGAGTAGTGCAGAACGCAGCTCAACCCATATGCACCATGAGAAACTTCGAAAAACTCAAGAAAGTATTAAAATAACTCGAAATCTGTTGAAACTGCGTAGGCTAGTGTAGAACTCAACACAACCCATGGGCACCAGGGGAAACTTCTAAAAACTCAAAAAAGGAAGAAAATAAGTCGAAATTTTCTGAAACAGCGTAGAATAGTTTGCAACGCAGTACAACACATGTGCAACATGAGAAACGTCGAATAATTCAAAAAAGTAATAAAATAACTAAAAAACATCTGAAACAGCGTAGACTAGTTTATAACTCAGCACAAACCATAGGCATCAGGAGAAACTTCTAAAAACTCAACAAAATAAGAAAATAACTCGAAAACTTCTGAAACAGCGTAGAGTAGTGTAGAACGCAGCACAACCGATATGCACCATGCGAAAGTTCGAATAACTCAAGAAACTTTTAAAATAACTCGAAATCTGTTGCAACAGCGTAGGCTAGTTTACAACGCAGCACAACACATATGCAACATGGGAAAAATTTAAAAAAGTAATAAAATAACTCGAAATCTGTTGAAACAGCGTAGACTAGTGTAGAACGCAGCACAACACAGATGCAACATGAGAAACTTCGGAAAACTCAAGAAAGTATTAAAATAACGCGAAATCTGTTGAAACAGCGTAGGCTAGTGTAGATCGCAGCGCAACACATATGCAACATGAGCAACGTCGAAAAATTCATCAAAATAAGAAAATAACTCGAAAACTTCTGAAACAGCGTAGAGTAGTGTACAACGCAGCACAACCCATATGCACCATGCGAAAGTTCGAATAACTCAAGAAAGTATTAAAATAACTCGAAATCTGTTGAAACTGCGTAGGCTAGTGTAGAACTCAACACAACCGATGGGCACCAGGGAAAACATCTAAAAACTCAAAAAAGTAAGAAAATAAGTCGAAAATTTCTGAAACTGCATAGAATAGTTTGCAACGCAGTACAACACATGTGCAACATGAGAAACGTCGAATAATTCAAAAAAGTAATAAAATAACATCTGAAACAGCGTAGACTAGTTCAGAACTCAGCACAACCCATAGGCATCAGGAGAAACTTCTAAAAACTCAACAAAATAAGAAAATAACTCGAAAACTTCTGAAACAGCGTAGAGTAGTGTAGAACGGAGCACAACACATATGCAACATGAGAAACGTCGAAAAATTCAACAAAGTAATAAAATAAATCGAAAAAATCTGAAACAGCGTAGAATAGTTTAGAACTCAGCACAACCCATAAGCGCCAGGAGAAACGTCTAAAAACTCAATAAAATATGAAAATAACCCGAAAACTTATGAAACAGCGTCGAATAGTGTCGAAAGCAGCACAACCCATAAGCACCATGAGAAACTGCGGAAAACTGAAGAAAGTATTAAAATAACGCGAAATCTGTTGAAACAGCGTAGGCTAATGTAGATGGCAGCGCAACACATATGCAACATGAGCAACGTCGAAAAATTCAACAAAGTAATAAAATAACTCGAAAACATCTGAAACAGCGTAGCATAGTTTACAACGCAGCACAACACATATGCAACATGAGAAAAATTTTAAAAAGTAATAAAATAACTAGAAAACATCTGAAACAGCGTAGAATGGTTTAGAACTCACCACAACCCATAGGCACCTGGAGAAATTTCTAAAAACTCAACAAAATAAGATAATACCTCGAAAACTTCTGAAACAGCGTAGAGTAGTGCAGCACGCAGCTCAACCCATATGCACCATGAGAAACTTCGAGAAACTCAAGAAAGTATTAAAATAACGCGAAATCTGTTGAAACAGCGTAGGCTAGTGTAGATCGCAGCGCAACACATATGCAACATGAGCAACGTCGAAAAATTCATCAAAGTAATAAAATAACTCGAAAACATCTGAAACAGCGTAGCATAGTTTAGAACGCAGCACAACACATATGCAACATGAGAAAAATTTAAAAAAGTAATAAAATAACTAGAAAACATCTGAAACAGCGTAGAATAGTTTAGAACTCAGCACAACCCATAGGCACCTGGAGAAACTTCTAAAAACTCAACAAAATAAGAAAATAACTCGAAAACTTCTGAAACAGCGTAGAATAGTGTAGAACGCAGCTCAACCCATATGCACCATGAGACATTTCGAAGAACTCAAGAAAGTATTTAAATGACTAGAAAACATCTGAAACAGCGTAGAATAGTTTAGAACTCAGCACAACCCATAGGCACATGGAGAAACTTCTAAAAACTCAACAAAATAAGAAAATAACTCGAAAACTTCTGAAACAGCGTAGAATAGTGTAGAATGCACCATGAGAAACTTCGAAAAACTCAAGAAAGTATTAAAATAACTCGAAATCTGTTGAAACTGCGTAGGCTAGTGTAGAACTCAACACAACCCATGGGCACCAGGGAAAACATCTAAAAACTCAAAAAAGTAAGAAAATAAGTCGAAAATTTCTGAAACTGCATAGAATAGTTTGCAACGCAGTACAACACATGTGCAACATGAGAAACGTCGAATAATTCAAAAAAGTAATAAAATAACATCTGAAACAGCGTAGACTAGTTCAGAACTCAGCACAACCCATAGGCATCAGGAGAAACTTCTAAAAGCTCAACAAAATAAGAAAATAACTCGAAAACTTATGAAACAGCGTAGAGTAGTGCAGAACGCAGCTGAACCCATATGCACCATGAGAAACTTCGAAAAACTGAAGAAAGTATTAAAATAACTCGAAATCTGTTGAAACTGCGTAGGCTAGTGTAGAACTCAACACAACCCATGGGCACCAGGGGAAACTTCTAAAAACTCAAAAAAGGAAGAAAATAAGTCGAAAATTTCTGAAACAGCGTAGAATAGTTTGCAACGCAGTACAACACATGTGCAACATGAGAAACGTCGAATGATTCAAAAAAGTAATAAATTAATTAAAAAACATCTGAAACAGCGTAGAATAGTTTAGAACTCAGCACAACCCATAGGCATCAGGAGAAACTTCTAAAAACTCAACAAAATAAGAAAATAACTCGAAAACTTCTGAAACAGCGTAGAGTAGTGTAGAACGCAGCACAACCCATATGCACCATGCGAAAGTTCGAATAACTCAAGAAAGTATTAAAATAACTCGAAATCTGTTGAAACTGCGTAGGCTAGTGTAGAACTCAACACAACCCATGGGCACCAGGGAAAACAACTAAAAACTCAAAAAATAAGAAAATAACTCGAAAACTTCTGAAACAGCGTAGAGTAGTGTAGAACGCAGCACAACACATATGCAACATGAGAAACGTAGAAAATTTCAACAAAGTAATAAAATAAATCGAAGACCTCTGAAACAGCGTAGAATAGTTTAGAACTCAGCACAGCCCATAAACGCAAGGAGAAACATCTAAAAACTCAACAAAATAAGAAAGTAACTCGAAAACTTATGAAACAGCGTAGAGAAGTGCAGAACGCAGCTCAACCCATATGCACCATGAGAAACTTCGAAAAACTCAAGAAAGTATTAAAATAACTCGAAATCTGTTGAAACTGCGTAGGCTAGTGTAGAACTCAACACAACCCATGGGCACCAGGGGAAACTTCTAAAAACTCAAAAAAGGAAGAAAGTAAGTCGAAATTTTCTGAAACAGCGTAGAATAGTTTGCAACGCAGTACAACACATGTGCAACATGAGAAACGTCGAATAATTCAAAAAAGTAATAAAATAACTAAAAAACATCTGAAACAGCGTAGACTAGTTTATAACTCAGCACAAACCATAGGCATCAGGAGAAACTTCTAAAAACTCAACAAAATAAGAAAATAACTCGAAAACTTCTGAAACAGCGTAGAGTAGTGTAGAACGCAGCACAACCGATATGCACCATGAGAAAGTTCGAATAACTCAAGAAACTTTTAAAATAACTCGAAATCTGTTGCAACAGCGTAGGCTAGTTTACAACGCAGCACAACACATATGCAACATGGGAAAAATTTAAAAAAGTAATAAAATAACTCGAAATCTGTTGAAACAGCGTAGACTAGTGTAGAACGCAGCACAACACAGATGCAACATGAGAAACTCTGGAAAACTCAAGAAAGTATTAAAATAACGCGAAATCTGTTGAAACAGCGTAGGCTAGTGTAGATCGCAGCGCAACACATATGCAACATGAGCAACGTCGAAAAATTCATCAAAATAAGAAAATAACTCGAAAACTTCTGAAACAGCGTAGAGTAGTGTACAACGCAGCACAACCCATATGCACCATGCGAAAGTTCGAATAACTCAAGAAAGTATTAAAATAACTCGAAATCTGTTGAAACTGCGTAGGCTAGTGTAGAACTCAACACAACCGATGGGCACCAGGGAAAACATCTAAAAACTCAAAAAAGTAAGAAAATAAGTCGAAAATTTCTGAAACTGCATAGAATAGTTTGCAACGCAGTACAACACATGTGCAACATGAGAAACGTCGTATAATTCAAAAAAGTAATAAAATAACATCTGAAACAGCGTAGACTAGTTCAGAACTCAGCACAACCCATAGGCATCAGGAGAAACTTCTAAAAACTCAACAAAATAAGAAAATAACTCGAAAACTTCTGAAACAACTTAGAGTAGTGTAGAACGCAGCTCAACCCATATGCAGCATGAGAAACTTCGAAAAACTCAAGAAAGTATTAAAATAACTCGAAATCTGTTGAAACAGAGTAGGCTAATGTAGAACTCAGAACAACCCATGGGCACCAGGATAAACTTCTAAAAACTCAAAAAAGTAAGAAAAAGACTCGGAAACTTCTGAAACAGCGTAGAATAGTTTGCAACGCAGCAGAACACATGTGCAACATGAGAAACGTCGGAAAATTCGAAAAAATAATAAAATAACTAGAAAACATCTCAAACAGCGTAGAATAGTTAAGAACTCAGCACAACCCATAGGCGCCAGGAGAAATTTCTAAAAACTCAACAAAATAAGAAAATAACTCGAAAACTTCTGAAACAGCGTAGAGTAGTGTAGAACGCAGCACAACACATATGCAACATGAGAAACGTAGAAAAATTCAACAAAGTAATAAAATAAATCTCAAACCTCTGAAACAGCGTAGAATAGTTTAGAACTCAGCACAACCCATAAGCGCCAGGAGAAACATCTAAAAACTCAACAAAATAAGAAAATAACTCGAAAACTTCTGAAACAGCGTAGAGTAGTGTAGAACGCAGCACAACCCATAAGCACCATGAGAAACTTCGAAAAACTCAAGAAAGTATTAAAATAACGCGAAATCTGTTGAAACAGCGAAGGCTAGTGTAGATCGCAGCGCAACACATATGCAACATGAGCAACGTCGAACAATTCAAAAAAGTAATAAAATAACTAGAAAACATCTGAAACAGCGTAGAATAGTTTAGAGCTAAGCACAACCCATAGGCACCTGGAGAAATTTCTAAAAACTCAACAAAATAAGATAATAACTCGAAAACTTCTGAAACAGCGTAGAGTAGTGCAGAACGCAGCTCAACCCATATGCACCATGAGAAACTTCGAAAAACTCAAGAAAGTATTAAAATAACTCGAAATCTGTTGAAACTGCGTAGGCTAGTGTAGAACTCAACACAACCCATGGGCACCAGGGGAAACTTCTAAAAACTCAAAAAAGGAAGAAAATAAGTCGGAAATTTCTGAAACAGCGTAGAATAGTTTGCAACGCAGTACAACACATGTGCAATATGAGAAACGTTGAATAATTCAAAAAGGTAATAAAATAACTAAAAAACATCTGAAACAGCGTAGAATAGTTAAGAACTCAGCACAACCCATAGGCGCCAGGAGAAATTTCTAAAAACTCAACAAAATAAGAAAATAACTCGAAAACTTCTGAAACAGCGTAGAGTAGTGTAGAAAGCAGCACAACACATATGCAACATTTGAAACGTAGAAAAATTCAACAAAGTAATAAAATAAATCGAAAACCTCTGAAACAGCGTAGCATAGTTTAGAACTCAGCACAACCCATAGGCATCAGGAGAAACTTCGGAAAACTCAAGAAAGTATTAAAATAACTCGAAATCTGTTGAAACTGCGTAGGCTAGTGTAGAACTCAACACAACCCATGGGCACCAGGGGAAACTTCTAAAAACTCAAAAAAGGAAGAAAATAAGTCGGAAATTTCTGAAACAGCGTAGAATAGTTTGCAACGCAGTACAACACATGTGCAATATGAGAAACGTCGAATAATTCAAAAAGGTAATAAAATAGCTAAAAAACATCTGAAACAGCGTAGAATAGTTAAGAACTCAGCACAACCCATAGGCGCCAGGAGAAATTTCTAAAAACTCAACAAAATAAGAAAATAACTCGAAAACTTCTGAAACAGCGTAGAATAGTGTAGAAAGCAGCACAACACATATGCAACATTTGAAACGTAGAAAAATTCAACAAAGTAATAAAATAAATCGAAAACCTCTGAAACAGCGTAGCATAGTTTAGAACTCAGCACAACCCATAGGCATCAGGAGAAACTTCGGAAAACTCAAGAAAGTATTAAAATAACGCGAAATCTGTTGAAACAGCGTAGGCTAGTGTAGATCGCAGCGCAACACATATGCAACATGAGCAACGTCGAAAAATTCATCAGTAATAAAATAACTCGAAAACATCTGAAACAGCGTAGCATAGTTTACAACGCAGCACAACACATATGCAACATGAGAAAAATTTAAAAAAGTAATAAAATAACTCGAAATCTGTTGAAACAGCGTAGACTAGTGTAGAACGCAGCACAACACATATGCAACATGAGAAACTTCGGAAAACTCAAGAAAGTATTAAAATAACGCGAAATCTGTTGAAACAGCGTAGGCTAGTGTAGATCGCAGCGCAACACATATGCAACATGAGCAACGTCGAAAAATTCATCAGTAATAAAATAACTCGAAAACATCTGAAACAGCGTAGCATAGTTTACAACGCAGCACAACACATATGCAACATGAGAAAAATTTAAAAAAGTAATAAAATAACTAGAAAACATCTGAAACAGCGTAGAATAGTTTAGAACTCAGCACAACCCATAGGCACCTGGAGAAACTTCTAAAAACTCAACAAAATAAGAAAATAACTCGAAAACTTCTGAAACAGCGTAGAATAGTGTAGAACGCAGCTCAACCCATATGCACCATGAGAAATTTCGAAAAACTCAAGAAAGTATTTAAATAACTAGAAAACATCTGAAACAGCGTAGAATAGTTTCGAATTCAGCACAAACCATAGGCACCTGGAGAAACTTCTAAAAACTCAACAAAATAAGAAAATAACTCGAAAACTTCTGAAACAGCGTAGAATAGTGTAGAATGCACAATGAGAAACTTCGAAAAACTCAAGAAAGTATTAAAATAACTCGAAATCTGTTGAAACTGCGTAGGCTAGTGTAGAACTCAACACAACCCATGGGCACCAGGGGAAACTTCTAAAAACTCAAAAAAGGAAGAAAATAAGTCGAAAATTTCTTTGAAACAGCGTAGAATAGTTTGCAACGCAGTACAACACATGTGCAACAGGAGAAACTTCTAAAAACTCAACAAAATAAGAAAATAACTCGAAAACTTCTGAAACAGCGTAGAATAGTTTGCAACGCAGTACAACACATGTGCAACATGAGAAACGTCGAAAAATTCAAAAAAGTAATAAAATAACTAGAAAATATCTCAAACAGCGTAGAATAGTTTCGAACTCAGCACAACCCATAAGCGCCAGGAGAAACTTCTACAAACTCAACAAAATAAGAAAATAACTCGAAAACTTCTGAAACAGCGTAGAGTAGTGTAGAACGCAGCACAACCCATAAGCACCATGAGAAACTTCGAAAAACTCAAGAGAGTATTAAAATAACGCGAAATCTGTTGAAACAGCGTAGGCTAGTGCAGAACGCAGCACAACACATAGGCAACATGAGCAACGTCGAAAAATTAAAAAAAGTAATAAAATAACTAGAAAACATCTAAAACAGCGTAGAATAGTTTAAAACTCAGCACAACCCATAGGCACCTGGAGAAACTTCTAAAAACTGAACAAAATAAGAAAATAACTCGAAAACTTCTGGACAGCGTAGAATAGTGTAGAACGCAGCTCAACCGATATGCACCATGAGAAACCGAAAAACTCAAGACAGTATTAAAATAACTCGAAATCTGTTGAAACTGCGTAGGCTAGTGTAGAATGCAGCACAACACATATGCAACATGAGAAACGTCGAAAAACTCAAAAGATAAACAAATAACTAGAAAACTTCTGAAACACCGTAGTGTAGAACGCAGCATAACATATATGCAACATTAGAAACTTCGAAAAATTCTAAAAAGTAATAAAATAACTAGAAAACATCTGAAACAGCGTAGAATAGTTTAGATTTCAGCACAACACATATGCAACATTAGAAACGTCGAAAAATTCAAAAAGGTAATAAAATAACTAGAAAACATCTCAAACAGCGTAGAATAGTTAAGAACTCAGCACAACCCATAGGCGCCAGGAGAAATTTCTAAAAACTCAACAAAATAAGAAAATAGCTCGAAAACTTCTGAAACAGCGTAGAGTAGTGCAGAACGCAGCTCAACCCATATGCACCATGAGAAACTTCGATAAACTCAAGAAAGTATTAAAATAACTCGAAATATGTTGAAACTGCGTAGGCTAGTGTAGAACTCAACACAACCCATGGGCACCAGGGGAAACTTCTAAAAACTCAAAAAAGGAAGAAAATAAGTCGAAAATTTCTGAAACAGCGTAGAATAGTTTGCAACGCAGTACAACACATGTGCAACATGAGAAACGTCGAATAATTCAAAAAAGTAATAAAATAACTAAAAAACATCTGAAACAGCGTAGACTAGTTTAGAACTCAGCACAACCCATAGGCATCAGGAGAAACTTCTAAAAACTCAACAAAATAAGAAAATAACTCGAAAACTTCTGAAACAGCGTAGAGTAGTGTAGAACGCAGCACAACCCATATGCACCATGCGAAAGTTCGAATAACTCAAGAAAGTATTAAAATAACTCGAAATCTGTTGAAACAGCGTAGAATAGTTTGCAACGCAGTACAACACATGTGCAACATGAGAAACGTCGAAAAATTCAAAAAAGTAATAAAATAACTCGAAAACATCTGAAACAGCGCAGCATAGTTTAGAACGCAGCACAACACACATGCAACATGAGAAAAATTTAAAAAAGTAATAAAATAACTAGAAAACATCTGAAACAGCGTAGAATAGTTTAGAGCTCAGCACAACCCATAGGCACCAGGATAAACTTCTAAAAACTCAAAAAAGTAAGAAAAAAACTCGGAAACTTCTGAAACAGCGTAGAATAGTTTGCAACGCAGTACAACACATGTGCAACATGAGAAACGTCGGAAAATTCGAAAAAATAATAAAATAACTAGAAAACATCTGAAACAGCGTAGAATAGTTTAGAACTCAGCACAACACATATGCAACATTAGAAACGTCGAAACATTCAAAAAGGTAATAAAATAACTAGAAAACATCTCAAACAGCGTAGAATAGTTAAGAACTCAGCACAACCCATAGGCGCCAGGAGAAATTTCTAAAAACTCAACAAAATAAGAAAATAACTCGAAAGCTTATGAAACAGCGTAGAGTAGTGTAGAACGGAGCACAACACATGTGCAACATGAGAAACGTCGAAAAATTCAACAAAGTAATAAAATAAATCGAAAACCTCTGAAACAGCGTAGAATAGTTTAGAACTCAGCACAACCCATAAGCACCATGAGAAACTGCGGAAAACTCAAGAAAGTATTAAAATAACGCGAAATCTGTTGAAACAGCGTAGGCTAGTGTAGATGGCAGCGCAACACATATGCAACATGAGCAACGTCGAAAAATTCAACAAAGTAATAAAATAACTCGAATACATCTGAAACAGCGTAGCATAGTTTACAACGCAGCACAACACATATGCAACATGAGAAAAATTTTAAAAAGTAATAAAATAACTAGAAAACATCTGAAACAGCGTAGAATGGTTTAGAACTCAGCACAACCCATAGGCACCTGGAGAAATTTCTAAAAACTCAACAAAATAAGATAATAACTCGAAAACTTCTGAAACAGCGTAGAGTAGTGCAGCACGCAGCTCAACCCATATGCACCATGAGAAACTTCGAGAAACTCAAGAAAGTATTAAGATAACTCGAAATCTGTTGAAACTGCGTAGGCTAGTGTAGAACTCAACACAACCCATGGGCACCAGGGGAAACTTCTAAAAACTCAAAAAAGGAAGAAAATAAGTCGAAAATTTCTGAAACCGCGTAGAATAGTTTGCAACGCAGTACAACACATGTGCAACATGAGAAACGTCGAATAATTCAAAAAAGTAATAAAATAACTAAAAAAACATCTGAAACAGCGTAGACTAGTTTATAACTTAGCACAACCCATAGGCATCAGGAGAAACTTCTAAAAACTCAACAAAATAAGAAAATAACTCGAAAACTTCTGAAACAGCGTAGAGTAGTGTAGAACGCAGCACAACCGATATGCACCATGCGAAAGTTCGAATAACTCAAGAAACTTTTAAAATAACTCGAAATCTGTTGCAACAGCGTAGGCTAGTTTACAACGCAGCACAACACATATGCAACATGAGAAAAATTTAAAAAAGTAATAAAATAACTCGAAATCTGTTGAAACAGCGTAGGCTAGTGTAGAACGCAGCACAACACATATGCAACATGAGAAACTTCGGAAGACTCAAGAAAGTATTAAAATAACGCGAAATCTGTTGAAACAGCGTAGGCTAGTGTAGATGGCAGCGCAACACATATGCAACATGAGCAACGTCGAAAAATTCAACAAAGTAATAAAATAACTCGAATACATCTGAAACAGCGTAGCATAGTTTAGAACGCAGCACAACACATATACAACATGAGAAACGTCGAAAAACTCAAAAGATAAACAAATACCTAGAAAACTTCTGAAACACCGTAGTGTAGAACGCAGCATAACATATATGCAACATTAGAAACTTCGAAAAATTCTAAAATGTAATACAATAACTAGAAAACATCTGAAACAGCGTAGAATAGTTTAGATTTCAGCACAACACATATGCAACATTAGAAACGTCGAAAACTTCAAAAAGGTAATAAAATAACTAGAAAACATCTCAAACAGCGTAGAATAGTTAAGAACTCAGCACAACCCATAGGCGCCAGGAGAAATTTCTAAAAACTCAACAAAATAAGAAAATAACTCGAAAACTTCTGAAACAGCGTAGAGTAGTGTAGAACGTAGCACAACACATATGCAACATGAGAAACGTAGAAAAATTCAAAAAAGTAATAAAATAAATCGAAAACCTCTGAAACAGCGTAGAATAGTTTAGAACTCAGCACAACCCATAAGCGCCAGGAGAAACTTCTAAAAACTCAATAAAATAAGAAAATAACTCGAAAACTTATGAAACAGCGTAGAGTAGTGTAGAACGCACTACAACCCATAAGCACCATGAGAAACTTCGGAAAACTCAAGAAAGTATTAAAATAACGCGCAATCTGTTGAAACAGCGTAGGCTAGTGTAGATCGCAGCGCAACACATATGCAACATGAGCAACGTCGAAAAATTCATCAAAGTAAGAAAATAAGTCGACAATTTCTGAAACAGCGTAGAATAGTTCAGAACGCAGCACAACACATATGCAACATTAGAAAGGTCGAACAATTCAAAACAGTAATAAAATAACTAGAAAACATCTGAAACAGCGTAGAATAGTTTAGAACTCAACACAACCCATGGGCACCTGGAGAAATTTCTAAAAACTCAACAAAATAAGATAATAGCTCGAAAACTTCTGAAACAGCGTAGAGTAGTGCAGAACGCAGCTCAACCCATATGCACCATGAGAAACTTCGATAAACTCAAGAAAGTATTAAAATAACTCGAAATATGTTGAAACTGCGTAGGCTAGTGTAGAACTCAACACAACCCATGGGCACCAGGGGAAACTTCTAAAAACTCAAAAAAGGAAGAAAATAAGTCGAAAATTTCTGAAACAGCGTAGAATAGTTTGCAACGCAGTACAACACATGTGCAACATGAGAAACGTCGAATAATTCAAAAAAGTAATAAAATAACTAAAAAAACATCTGAAACAGCGTAGACTAGTTTAGAACTCAGCACAACCCATAGGCATCAGGAGAAACTTGTAAAAACTCAACAAAATAAGAAAATAACTCGAAAACTTCTGAAACAGCGTAGAGTAGTGTAGAACGCAGCACAACCCATATGCACCATGCGAAAGTTCGAATAACTCAAGAAAGTATTAAAATAACTCGAAATCTGTTGAAACAGCGTAGAATAGTTTGCAACGCAGTACAACACATGTGCAACATGAGAAACGTCGAAAAATTCAAAAAAGTAATAAAATAACTCGAAAACATCTGAAACAGCGCAGCATAGTTTAGAACGCAGCACAACACACATGCAACATGAGAAAAATTTAAAAAAGTAATAAAATAACTAGAAAACATCTGAAACAGCGTAGAATAGTTTAGAGCTCAGCACAACCCATAGGCACCAGGATAAACTTCTAAAAACTCAAAAAAGTAAGAAAAAAACTCGGAAACTTCTGAAACAGCGTAGAATAGTTTGCAACGCAGTACAACACATGTGCAACATGAGAAACGTCGGAAAATTCGAAAAAATAATAAAATAACTAGAAAACATCTGAAACAGCGTAGAATAGTTTAGAACTCAGCACAACACATATGCAACATTAGAAACGTCGAAAAATTCAAAAAGGTAATAAAATAACTAGAAAACATCTCAAACAGCGTAGAATAGTTAAGAACTCAGCACAACCCATAGGCGCCAGGAGAAATTTCTAAAAACTCAACAAAATAAGAAAATAACTCGAAAGCTTATGAAACAGCGTAGAGTAGTGTAGAACGGAGCACAACACATGTGCAACATGAGAAACGTCGAAAAATTCAACAAAGTAATAAAATAAATCGAAAACCTCTGAAACAGCGTAGAATAGTTTAGAACTCAGCACAACCCATAAGCACCATGAGAAACTGCGGAAAACTCAAGAAAGTATTAAAATAACGCGAAATCTGTTGAAACAGCGTAGGCTAGTGTAGATGGCAGCGCAACACATATGCAACATGAGCAACGTCGAAAAATTCAACAAAGTAATAAAATAACTCGAATACATCTGAAACAGCGTAGCATAGTTTACAACGCAGCACAACACATATGCAACATGAGAAAAATTTTAAAAAGTAATAAAATAACTAGAAAACATCTGAAACAGCGTAGAATGGTTTAGAACTCAGCACAACCCATAGGCACCTGGAGAAATTTCTAAAAACTCAACAAAATAAGATAATAACTCAAAAACTTCTGAAACAGCGTAGAGTAGTGCAGCACGCAGCTCAACCCATATGCACCATGAGAAACTTCGAGAAACTCAAGAAAGTATTAAGATAACTCGAAATCTGTTGAAACTGCGTAGGCTAGTGTAGAACTCAACACAACCCATGGGCACCAGGGGAAACTTCTAAAAACTCAAAAAAGGAAGAAAATAAGTCGAAAATTTCTGAAACCGCGTAGAATAGTTTGCAACGCAGTACAACACATGTGCAACATGAGAAACGTCGAATAATTCAAAAAAGTAATAAAATAACTAAAAAACATCTGAAACAGCGTAGACTAGTTTATAACTTAGCACAACCCATAGGCATCAGGAGAAACTTCTAAAAACTCAACAAAATAAGAAAATAACTCGAAAACTTCTGAAACAGCGTAGAGTAGTGTAGAACGCAGCACAACCGATATGCACCATGCGAAAGTTCGAATAACTCAAGAAACTTTTAAAATAACTCGAAATCTGTTGCAACAGCGTAGGCTAGTTTACAACGCAGCACAACACATATGCAACATGAGAAAAATTTAAAAAAGTAATAAAATAACTCGAAATCTGTTGAAACAGCGTAGGCTAGTGTAGAACGCAGCACAACACATAAGCAACATGAGAAACTTCGGAAGACTCAAGAAAGTATTAAAATAACGCGAAATCTGTTGAAACAGCGTAGGCTAGTGTAGATGGCAGCGCAACACATATGCAACATGAGCAACGTCGAAAAATTCATCAAAGTAATAAAATAACTCGAAAACATCTGAAACAGCGTAGCATAGTTTAGAACGCAGCACAACACATATGCAACATGAGAACAATTTAAAAAAGTAATAAAATAACTAGAAAACATCTGAAACAGCGTAGAATAGTTTAGAATTCAGCACAACCCATAGGCACCTGGAGAAACTTCTAAAAACTCAACAAAATAAGAAAATAACTCGAAAACTTCTGAAACAGCGTAGAATAGTGTAGAACGCAGCTCAACCCATATGCACCATGAGAAATTTCGAAAAACTCAAGAAAGTATTTAAATAACTAGAAAACATCTGAAACAGCGTAGAATAGTTTCGAACTCAGCACTACCCATAGGCACCTGGAGAAACTTCTAAAAACTCAACAAAATAAGAAAATAACTCGAAAACTTCTGAAACAGCGTAGAATAGTGTAGAATGCACCATGAGAAACTTCGAAAAACTCAAGAAAGTATTAAAATAACTCGAAATCTGTTGAAACTGCGTAGGCTAGTGTAGAACTCAACACAACCCATGGGCACCAGGGGAAACTTCTAAAAACTGAAAAAAGGAAGAAAATAAGTCGAAAATTTCTGAAACAGCGTAGAATAGTTTGCAACGCAGTACAACACATGTGCAATATGAGAAACGTCGAATAATTCAAAAAAGTAATAAAATAACTAAAAAACATCTGAAACAGCGTAGAATATTTTCGAGCTCAGCACAACCCATAGGCACCTGGGGAAACTTCTAAAAACTCAACAAAATAAGAAAATAACACGAAAACTTCTGAAACAGCGTAGAGTAGTGTACAACGCAGCACAACCCATATGCACCATGCGAAAGTTCGAATAACTCAAGAAAGTATTAAAATAACTCGAAATCTGTTGAAACTGCGTAGGCTAGTGTAGAACTCAACACAACCCATGGGCACCAGGGAAAACATCTAAAAACTCAAAAAAGTAAGAAAATAAGTCGATAATTTCTGAAACTGCATAGAATAGTTTGCAACGCAGTACAACACATGTGCAACATGAGAAACGTCGAATAATTCAAAAAATTAATAAAATAACATCTGAAACAGCGTAGACTAGTTCAGAACTCAGCACAACCCATAGGCATCAGGAGAAACTTCTAAAAACTCAACAAAATAAGAAAATAACTCGAAAACTTCTGAAACAACTTAGAGTAGTGTAGAACGCAGCTCAACCCATATGCAGCATGAGAAACATCGAAAAACTCAAGAAAGTATTAAAATAACTCGAAATCTGTTGAAACAGCGTAGGCTAATGTAGAACTCAGGACAACCCATGGGCACCAGGATAAACTTCTAAAAACTCAAAAAAGTAAGATAAAGACTCGGAAACTTCTGAAACAGCGTAGAATAGTTTGCAACGCAGTACAACACATGTGCAATATGAGAAACGTCGAATAATTCAAAAAAGTAATAAAATAACTAAAAAACATCTGAAACAGCGTAGAATATTTTCGACCTCAGCACAACCCATAGGCACCTGGGGAAACTTCTAAAAACTCAACAAAATAAGAAAATAACACGAAAACTTCTGAAACAGCGTAGAGTAGTGTACAACGCAGCACAACCCATATGCACCATGCGAAAGTTCGAATAACTCAAGAAAGTATTAAAATAACTCGAAATCTGTTGAAACTGCGTAGGCTAGTGTAGAACTCAACACAACCCATGGGCACCAGGGAAAACATCTAAAAACTCAAAAAAGTAAGAAAATAAGTCGATAATTTCTGAAACTGCATAGAATAGTTTGCAACGCAGTACAACACATGTGCAACATGAGAAACGTCGAATAATTCAAAAAATTAATAAAATAACATCTGAAACAGCGTAGACTAGTTCAGAACTCAGCACAACCCATAGGCATCAGGAGAAACTTCTAAAAACTCAACAAAATAAGAAAATAACTCGAAAACTTCTGAAACAACTTAGAGTAGTGTAGAACGCAGCTCAACCCATATGCAGCATGAGAAACATCGAAAAACTCAAGAAAGTATTAAAATAACTCGAAATCTGTTGAAACAGCGTAGGCTAATGTAGAACTCAGGACAACCCATGGGCACCAGGATAAACTTCTAAAAACTCAAAAAAGTAAGATAAAGACTCGGAAACTTCTGAAACAGCGTAGAATAGTTTGCAACGCAGTACAACACATGTGCAACATGAGAAACGTCGAAAAATTCAAAAAAGTAATAAAATAACTAGAAAACATCTCAAACAGCGTAGAATAGTTTAGAACTCAGCACAACCCATAAGCGCCAGGAGAAACTTCTAAAAACTCAATAAAATAAGAAAATAACTCGAAAACTTATGAAACAGCGTAGAGTAGTGTAGAACGCAGCACAACCCATAAGCACCATGAGAAACTTCGGAAAACTCAAGAAAGTATTAAAATAACGCGAAATCTGTTGAAACAGCGTAGGCTAGTGTAGATCGCAGCGCAACACATATGCAACATGAGCAACGTCGAAAAATTCATCAAAGTAAGAAAATAAGTCGACAATTTCTGAAACAGCGTAGAATAGTTCAGAACGCAGCACAACACATATGCAACATTAGAAAGGTCGAACAATTCAAAAAAGTAATAAAATAACTAGAAAACATCTGAAACAGCGTAGAATAGTTTAGAACTCAATACAACCCATAGGCACCTGGAGAAATTTCTAAAAACTCAACAAAATAAGAAAAAAGCTCGAAAACTTCTGAAACAGCGTAGAGTGGTGCAGAACGCAGCTCAACCCATATGCACCATGAGAAACTTCGATAAACTCAAGAAAGTATTAAAATAACTCGAAATCTGTTGCAACTGCGTAGGCTAGTGTAGAACTCAACACAACCCATGGGCACCAGGTAAAACTTCTAAAAACTCAAAAAAGGAAGAAAATAAGTCGAAAATTTCTGAAACAGCGTAGAATAGTTTGCAACGCAGTACAACACATGTGCAACATGAGAAACGTCGAATAATTCAAAAAAGTAATAAAATAACTAAAAAACATCTGAAACAGCGTAGACTAGTTTATAACTCAGCACAACCCATAGGCACCTGGAGAAACTTCTAAAAACTCAACAAAATAAGAAAATAACTCGAAAACTTCTGAAACAGCGTAGAAGAGTGCACCATGAGAAACTTCGAAAAACTCAAGAAAGTATTAAAATAACTCGAAATCTGTTGAAACTGCGTAGGCTAGTGTAGAACTCAACACAACCCATGGGCACCAGGGGAAACTTCTAAAAACTCAAAAAAGGAAGAAAATAAGTCGAAAATTTCTGAAACAGCGTAGAATAGTTTGCAACGCAGTACAACACATGTGCAATATGAGAAACGTCGAATAATTCAAAAAAGTAATAAAATAACTAAAAAAACATCTGAAACAGCGTAGAATAGTTTAGAACTCAGCACAACCCATAGGCATCAGGGGAAACTTCTAAAAACTCAACAAAATAAGAAAATAACTCGAAAACTTCTGAAACAGCGTAGAGTAGTGTACAACGCAGCACAACCCATATGCACCATGCGAAAGTTCGAATAACTCAAGAAAGTATTAAAATAACTCGAAATCTGTTGAAACTGCGTAGGCTAGTGTAGAACTCAACACAACCCATGGGCACCAGGGAAAACATCTAAAAACTCAAAAAAGTAAGAAAATAAGTCGAAAATTTCTGAAACTGCATAGAATAGTTTGCAACGCAGTACAACACATGTGCAACATGAGAAACGTCGAATAATTCAAAAAAGTAATAAAATAACATCCGAAACAGCGTAGACTAGTTCAGAACTCAGCACAACCCATAGGCATCAGGAGAAACTTCTAAAAACTCAACAAAATAAGAAAATAACTCGAAAACTTCTGAAACAACTTAGAGTAGTGTAGAACGCAGCTCAACCCATATGCAGCATGAGAAACTTCGAAAAACTCAAGAAAGTATTAAAATAACTCGAAATCTGTTGAAACAGCGTAGGCTAATGTAGAACTCAGGACAACCCATGGGCACCAGGATAAACTTCTAAAAACTCAAAAAAGTAAGATAAAGACTCGGAAACTTCTGAAACAGCGTAGAATAGTTTGCAACGCAGTACAACACATGGGCAACATGAGAAACGTCGAAAAATTCAAAAAAGTAATAAAATAACTAGAAAACATCTCAAACAGCGTAGAATAGTTTAGAACTCAGCACAAGCCATAAGCGCCAGGAGAAACTTCTAAAAACTCAATAAAATAAGAAAATAACTCGAAAACTTATGAAACAGCGTAGAGTAGTGTAGAACGCAGCACAACCCATAAGCCCCATGAGAAACTTCGGAAAACTCAAGAAAGTATTAAAATAACGCGAAATCTGTTGAAACAGCGTAGGCTAGTGTAGATCGCAGCGCAACACATATGCAACATGAGCAACGTCGAAAAATTCATCAAAGTAAGAAAATAAGTCGACAATTTCTGAAACAGCGTAGAATAGTTCAGAACGCAGCACAACACATGTGCAACATGAGAAACGTCGAAAAATTCAAAAAAGTAATAAAATAACTAGAAAACATCTCAAACAGCGTAGAATAGTTTAGAACTCAGCACAACCCATAAGCGCCAGGAGAAACTTCTAAAAACTCAATAAAATAAGAAAATAACTCGAAAACTTATGAAACAGCGTAGAGTAGTGTAGAACGCAGCACAACCCATAAGCACCATGAGAAACTTCGGAAAACTCAAGAAAGTATTAAAATAACGCGAAATCTGTTGAAACAGCGTAGGCTAGTGTAGATCGCAGCGCAACACATATGCAACATGAGCAACGTCGAAAAATTCATCAAAGTAAGAAAATAAGTCGACAATTTCTGAAACAGCGTAGAATAGTTCAGAACGCAGCACAACACATATGCAACATTAGAAAGGTCGAACAATTCAAAAAAGTAATAAAATAACTAGAAAACATCTGAAACAGCGTAGAATAGTTTAGAACTCAGCACAACCCATAGGCACCTGGAGACATTTCTAAAAACTCAACAAAATAAGAAAAAAGCTCGAAAACTTCTGAAACAGCGTAGAGTGGTGCAGAACGCAGCTCAACCCATATGCACCATGAGAAACTTCGATAAACTCAAGAAAGTATTAAAATAACTCGAAATCTGTTGCAACTGCGTAGGCTAGTGTAGAACTCAACACAACCCATGGGCACCAGGTAAAACTTCTAAAAACTCAAAAAAGGAAGAAAATAAGTCGAAAATTTCTGAAACAGCGTAGAATAGTTTGCAACGCAGTACAACACATGTGCAACATGAGAAACGTCGAATAATTCAAAAAAGTAATAAAATAACTAAAAAACATCTGAAACAGCGTAGACTAGTTTATAACTCAGCACAACCCATAGGCATCAGGAGAAACTTCTAAAAACTCAACAAAATAAGAAAATAACTCGAAAACTTCTGAAACAGCGTAGAGTAGTGTAGAACGCAGCACAACCCATATGCACCATGCGAAAGTTCGAATAACTCAAGAAAGTATTAAAATAACTCGAAATCTGTGGAAACAGCGTAGAATAGTTTGCAACGCAGTACAACACATATGCAACATGAGAAACGTCGAAAAATTCAAAAAGGTAATAAAATAACTCGAAAACATCTGAAACAGCGCAGCATAGTTTAGAACGCAGCACAGCACACATGCAACATGAGAAAAATTTAAAAAAGTAATAAAATAACTAGAAAACATCTGAAACAGCGTAGAATAGTTTAGAACTCAGCACAACCCATAGGCACCTGGAGAAACTTCTAAAAACTCAACAAAATAAGAAAATAACTCGAAAACTTCTGAAACAGCGTAGAATAGTGTAGAACGCAGCTCGACCCATATGCACCATGAGAAATTTCGAAAAACTCAAGAAAGTATTTAAATAACTAGAAAACATCTGAAACAGCGTAGAATAGTTTAGAACTCAGCACAACCCATAGGCACCTGGAGAAACTTCTAAAAACTCAACAAAATAAGAAAATAACTCGAAAACTTCTGAAACAGCGTAGAATAGTGTAGAACGCAGCTCAACCCATATGCACCATGAGAAATTTCGAAGAACTCAAGAAAGTATTTAAATAACTAGAAAACATCTGAAACAGCGTAGAATAGTTTCGAACTCAGCACAACCCATAGGCACCATGAGAAACTTCGAAAAACTCAAGAAAGTATTAAAATAACTCGAAATCTGTTGAAACTGCGTAGGCTAGTGTAGAACTCAACACAACCCATGGGCACCAGGGGAAACTTCTAAAAACTCAAAAAAGGAAGAAAATAAGTCGAAAATTTCTGAAACAGCGTAGAATAGTTTGCAACGCAGTACAACACATGTGCAATATGAGAAACGTCGAATAATTCAAAAAAGTAATAAAATAACTAAAAAACATCTGAAACAGCGTAGAATAGTTTAGAACTCAGCACAACCCATAGGCATCAGGAGAAACTTCTAAAAACTCAACAAAATAAGAAAATAACTCGAAAACTTCTGAAACAGCGTAGAGTAGTGTACAACGCAGCACAACCCATATGCACCATGCGAAAGTTCGAATAACTCAAGAAAGTATTAAAATAACTCGAAATCTGTTGAAACTGCGTAGGCTAGTGTAGAACTCAACACAACCCATGGGCACCAGGGAAAACATCTAAAAACTCAAAAAAGTAAGAAAATAAGTCGAAAATTTCTGAAACTGCATAGAATAGTTTGCAACGCAGTACAACACATGTGCAACATGAGAAACGTCGAATAATTCAAAAAAGTAATAAAATAACATCTGAAACAGCGTAGACTAGTTCAGAACTCAGCACAACCCATAGGCATCAGGAGAAACTTCTAAAAACTCAACAAAATAAGAAAATAACTCGAAAACTTCTGAAACAACTTAGAGTAGTGTAGAACGCAGCTCAACCCATATGCAGCATGAGAAACTTCGAAAAACTCAAGAAAGTATTAAAATAACTCGAAATCTGTTGAAACAGCGTAGGCTAGTGTAGAACTCAGCACAACCCATGGGCACCAGGATAAACTTCTAAAAACTCAAAAAAGTAAGACAAAGACTCGGAAACTTCTGAAACAGCGTAGAATAGTTTGCAACGCAGCAGAACACATGTGCAACATGAGAAACGTCGGAAAATTCGAAAAAATAATACAATAACTAGAAAACATCTCAAACAGCGTAGAATAGTTAAGAACTCAGCACAACCCATAGGCGCCAGGAGAAATTTCTAAAAACTCAACAAAATAAGAAAATAACTCGAAAACTTCTGAAACAGCGTAGAATAGTGTAGAACGCAGCACAACACATATGCAACATGAGAAACGTAGAAAAATTCAACAAAGTAATAAAATAAATCTCAAACCTCTGAAACAGCGTAGAATAGTTTAGAACTCAGCACAACCCATAAGCGCGAGGAGAAACATCTAAAAACTCAACTAAATAAGAAAATAACTCGAAAACTTCTGACACAGCGTAGAGTAGTGTAGAACGCAGCACAACCCATAAGCACCATGAGAAACTTCGAAAAACTCAAGAAAGTATTAAAATAACGCGAAATCTGTTGAAACAGCGAAGGCTAGTGTAGATCGCAGCGCAACACATATGCAACATGAGAAACGTCGAAAAATTCAAAAAAGTAATAAAATCACTAGAAAACATCTCAAACAGCGTAGAATAGTTTAGAACTCAGCACAACCCATAAGCGCCAGGAGAAACTTCTAAAAACTCAATAAAATAAGAAAATAACTCGACAACTTATGAAACAGCGTAGAGTAGTGTAGAACGCAGCACAACCCATAAGCACCATGAGAAACTTCGGAAAACTCAAGAAAGTATTAAAATAACGCGAAATCTGTTGAAACAGCGTAGGCTAGTGTAGATCGCAGCGCAACACATATGCAACATGAGCAACGTCGAAAAATTCATCAAAGTAAGAAAATAAGTCGACAATTTCTGAAACAGCGTAGAATAGTTCAGAACGCAGCACAACACATATGCAACATTAGAAAGGTCGAACAATTCAAAAAAATAATAAAATAACTAGAAAACATCTGAAAGAGCGTAGAATAGTTTAGAACTCAGCACAACCCATAGGCATCAGGAGAAACTTCTAAAAACTCAACAAAATAAGAAAATAACTCGAAAACTTATGAAACAGCGTAGAGTAGTGCAGAACGCAGCTCAACCCATATGCACCATGAGAAACTTCGAAAAACTCAAGAAAGTATTAAAATAACTCGAAATCTGTTGAAACTGCGTAGGCTAGTGTAGAACTCAGCACTACCCATGGGCACCAGGGGAAACTTCTAAAAACTCAAAAAAGGAAGAAAATAAGTCGAAAATTTCTGAAACAGCGTAGAATAGTTTGCAACGCAGTACAACACATGTGCAACATGAGAAACGTCGAATGACTCAAAAAAGTTATAAAATAACTAAAAAACATCTGAAACAGCGTAGAATAGTTTAGAACTCAGCACAACCCATAGGTATCAGGAGAAACTTCTAAAAACTCAACAAAATAAGAAAATAACTCGAAAACTTCTGAAACAGCGTAGAGTAGTGTAGAACGCAGCACAACCCATATGCACCATGCGAAAGTTCGAATAACTCAAGAAACTTTTAAAATAACTCGAAATCTGTTGCAACAGCGTAGGCTAGTTTACAACGCAGCACAACACATATGCAACATGAGAAAAATTTAAAAAAGTAATAAAATAACTCGAAATCTGTTGAAACAGCGTAGGCTAGCGTAGAACGCAGCACAACACATATGCAACATGAGAAACTTGGGAAAACTCAAGAAAGTATTAAAATAACGCGAAATCTGTTGAAACAGCGTAGGCTAGTGTAGATCGCAGCGCAACACATATGCAACATGAGCAACGTCGAAACATTCATCAAAGTAATAAAATAACTCGAAAACATCTGAAACAGCGTAGCATAGTTTAGAACGCAGCACAACACATATGCAACATGAGAAAAATTTAAAAAAGTAATAAAATAACTAGAAAACATCTGAAACAGCGTAGAATAGTTTAGAACTCAGCACAACCCATAGGCACCTGGAGAAACTTCTAAAAACTCAACAAAATAAGAAAATAACTCGAAAACTTCTGAAACAGCGTAGAATAGTGTAGAACGCAGCTCAACCCATATGCATCATGAGAAATTTCGAAGAACTCAAGAAAGTATTTAAATAACTAGAAAACATCTGAAACAGCGTAGAATAGTTTCGAACTCAGCACAACCCATAGGCACATGGAGAAACTTCTAAAAACTCAACAAAATAAGAAAATTACTCGAAAACTTCTGAAACAGCGTAGAATAGTGTAGAATGCACCATGAGAAACTTCGAAAAACTCAAGAAAGTATTAAAATAACTCGAAATCTGTTGAAACTGCGTAGGCTAGTGTAGAACTCAACACAACCCATGGGCACCAGGGGAAACTTCTAAAAACTCAAAAAAGGAAGAAAATAAGTCGAAAATTTCTGAAACAGCGTAGAATAGTTTGCAACGCAGTACAACACATGTGCAATATGAGAAACGTCGAATAATTCAAAAAAGTAATAAAATAACATCTGAAACAGCGTAGACTAGTTCAGAACTCAGCACAACCCATAGGCATCAGGAGAAACTTCTAAAAACTCAACAAAGTAAGAAAATAACTCGAAAACTTCTGAAACAGCGTAGAGTAGTGTAGAACGCAGCACAACCCATACGCACCATGCGAAAGTTCGAATAACTCAAGAAAGTATTAAAATAACTCGAAATCTGTTGAAACTGCGTAGGCTAGTGTAGAACTCAACACAACCCATGGGCACCAGGGAAAACATCTAAAAACTCAAAAAAGTAAGAAAATAAGTCGAAAATTTCTGAAACTGCATAGAATAGTTTGCAACGCAGCACAACACATGTGCAACATGAGAAACGTCGAATAATTCAAAAAAGTAATAAAATAACATCTGAAACAGCGTAGACTAGTTCAGAACTCAGCACAACCCATAGGCATCAGGAGAAACTTCTAAAAACTCAACAAAATAAGAAAATAACTCGAAAACTTCTGAAACAATTTAGAGTAGTGTAGAACGCAGCTCAACCCATGTGCAGCATGAGAAACTTCGAAAAACTCAAGAAAGTATTAAAATAACTCGAAATCTGTTGAAACAGCGTAGGCTAGTGTAGAACTCAGCACAACCCATGGGCACCAGGATAAACTTCTAAAAACTCAAAAAAGTAAGACAAAGACTCGGAAACTTCTGAAACAGCGTAGAATAGTTTGCAACGCAGCAGAACACATGTACAACATGAGAAACGTCGGAAAATTCGAAAAAATAATACAATAACTAGAAAACATCTCAAACAGCGTAGAATAGTTAAGAACTCAGCACAACCCATAGGCGCCAGGAGAAATTTCTAAAAACTCAACAAAATAAGAAAATAACTCGAAAACTTCTGAAACAGCGTAGAATAGTGTAGAACGCAGCACAACACATATGCAACATGAGAAACGTAGAAAAAGTCATCAAAGTAAGAAAATAAGTCGAAAATTTCTGAAACAGCGTAGAATAGTTTAGAACTCAGCACAACCCATAAGCACCATGAGAAACTTCGAAAAACTCAAGAAAGTATTAAAATAACGCGAAATCTGTTGAAACAGCGAAGGCTAGTGTAAATCGCAGCGCAACACATATGCAACATGAGCAACGTCGAAAAATTCATCAAAGTAAGAAAATAACTAGAAAACATCTGAAACAGCGTAGAATAGTTTAGAACTCAGCACAACCCATAGGCATCAGGAGAAACTTCTAAAAACTCAACAAAATAAGAAAATAACTCGAAAACTTATGAAACAGCGTAGAGTAGTGCAGAACGCAGCTCAACCCATATGCACCATGAGAAACTTCGAAAAACTCAAGAAAGTATTAAAATAACTCGAAATCTGTTGAAACTGCGTAGGCTAGTGTAGAACTCAACACAACCCATGGGCACCAGGGGAAACTTCTAAAAACTCAAGAAAGGAAGAAAATAAGTCGAAAATTTCTGAAACAGCGTAGAATAGTTTGCAACGCAGTACAACACATGTGCAACATGAGAAACGTCGAATAATTCAAAAAAGTAATAAAATAACTAAAAAACATCTGAAACAGGGTAGACTAGTTTATAACTCAGCACAAACCATAGGCATCAGGAGAAACTTCTAAAAACTCAACAAAATAAGAAAATAACTCGAAAACTTCTGAAACAGCGTAGAGTAGTGTAGAACGCAGCATAACACATATGCAACATGAGAAACGTAGAAAATTTCAACAAAGTAATAAAATACATCGAAGACCTCTGAAACAGCGGAGAATAGTTTAGAACTCAGCACAGCCCATAAACGCAAGGAGAAACTTCTAAAAACTCAACAAAATAAGAAAGTAACTCGAAAACCTATGAAACAGCGTAGAGTAGTGCAGAACGCAGCTCAACCCATATGCACCATGAGAAACTTCGAAAAACTCAAGAAAGTATTAAAATAACTCGAAATCTGTTGAAACTGCGTAGGCTAGTGTAGAACTCAACACAACCCATGGGCACCAGGGGAAACTTCTAAAAACTCAAAAAAGGAAGAAAATAAGTCGAAAATTTCTGAAACAGCGTAGAATAGTTTGCAACGCAGTACAACACATGTGCAATATAAGAAACGTCGAATAATTCAAAAAGGTAATAAAATAACTAAAAAACATCTGAAACAGCGTAGAATAGTTTAGAACTCAGCACAACCCATAGGCATCAGGAGAAACTTCTAAAAACTCAACAAAATAAGAAAATAACTCGAAAACATCTGAAACAGCGTAGAGTAGTGTGGAACGCAGCACAACCCATACGCACCATGCGAAAGTTCGAATAACTCAAGAAAGTATTAAAATAACTCGAAATCTGTTGAAACTGCGTAGGCTAGTGTAGAACTCAACACAACCCATGGGCACCAGGGAAAACATCTAAAAACTCAAAAAAGTAAGAAAATAAGTCGAAAATTTCTGAAACTGCATAGAATAGTTTGCAACGCAGCACAACACATGTGCAACATGAGAAACGTCGAATAATTCAAAAAAGTAATAAAATAACATCTGAAACAGCGTAGACTAGTTCAGAACTCAGCACAACCCATAGGCATCAGGAGAAACTTCTAAAAACTCAACAAAATAAGAAAATAACTCGAAAACTTCTGAAACAATTTAGAGTAGTGTAGAACGCAGCTCAACCCATGTGCAGCATGAGAAACTTCGAAAAACTCAAGAAAGTATTAAAATAACTCGAAATCTGTTGAAACAGCGTAGGCTAGTGTAGAACTCAGCACAACCCATGGGCACCAGGATAAACTTCTAAAAACTCAAAAAAGTAAGACAAAGACTCGGAAACTTCTGAAACAGCGTAGAATAGTTTGCAACGCAGCAGAACACATGTACAACATGAGAAACGTCGGAAAATTCGAAAAAATAATACAATAACTAGAAAACATCTCAAACAGCGTAGAATAGTTAAGAACTCAGCACAACCCATAGGCGCCAGGAGAAATTTCTAAAAACTCAACAAAATAAGAAAATAACTCGAAAACTTCTGAAACAGCGTAGAATAGTGTAGAACGCAGCACAACACATATGCAACATGAGAAACGTAGAAAAATTCAACAAAGTAATAAAATAAATCTCAAACCTCTGAAACAGCGTAGAATAGTTTAGAACTCAGCACAACCCATAAGCGCCAGGAGAAATATCTAAAAACTCAACAAAATAAGAAAATAACTCGAAAACTTCTGACACAGCGTAGAGTAGTGTAGAACGCAGCACAACCCATAAGCACCATGAGAAACTTCGAAAAACTCAAGAAAGTATTAAAATAACGCGAAATCTGTTGAAACAGCGAAGGCTAGTGTAAATCGCAGCGCAACACATATGCAACATGAGCAACGTCGAAAAATTCATCAAAGTAAGAAAATAAGTCGAAAATTTCTGAAACAGCGTAGAATAGTTCAGAACGCAGCACAACACATATGCAACATTAGAAAGGTCGAACAATTCAAAAAAGTAATAAAATAACTAGAAAACATCTGAAACAGCGTAGAATAGTTTAGAACTCAGCACAACCCATAGGCATCAGGAGAAACTTCTAAAAACTCAACAAAATAAGAAAATAACTCGAAAACTTCTGAAACAGCGTAGAGTAGTGCAGAACGCAGCTCAACCCATATGCACCATGAGAAACTTCGAAAAACTCAAGAAAGTATTAAAATAACTCGAAATCTGTTGAAACTGCGTAGGCTAGTGTAGAACTCAACACAACCCATGGGCACCAGGGGAAACTTCTAAAAACTCAAAAAAGGAAGAAAATAAGTCGAAAATTTCTGAAACAGCGTAGAATAGTTTGCAACGCAGTACAACACATGTGCAACATGAGAAACGTCGAATAATTCAAAAAAGTAATAAAATAACTAAAAAACATCTGAAACAGGGTAGACTAGTTTATAACTCAGCACAAACCATAGGCATCAGGAGAAACTTCTAAAAACTCAACAAAATAAGAAAATAACTCGAAAACTTCTGAAACAGCGTAGAGTAGTGTAGAACGCAGCACAACCGATATGCACCTTGCGAAAGTTCGAATAACTCAAGAAACTTTTAAAATAACTCGAAATCTGTTGCAACAGCGTAGGCTAGTTTACAACGCAGCACAACACATATGCAACATGAGAAAAATTTAAAAAAGTAATAAAATAACTCGAAATCTGTTGAAACAGCGTAGGCTAGCGTAGAACGCAGCACAACACATATGCAACATGAGAAACTTCGGAAAACTCAAGAAAGTATTAAAATAACGCGAAATCTGTTGAAACAGCGTAGGCTAGTGTAGATCGCAGCGCAACACATATGCAACATGAGCAACGTCGAAACATTCATCAAAGTAATAAAATAACTCGAAAACATCTGAAACAGCGTAGCATAGTTTAGAACGCAGCACAACACATATGCAACATGAGAAAAATTTTAAAAAGTAATAAAATAACTAGAAAACATCTGAAACAGCGTAGAATAGTTTAGAACTCAGCACAACCCATAGGCACCTGGAGAAACTTCTAAAAACTCAACAAAATAAGAAAATAACTCGAAAACTTCTGAAACAGCGTAGAATAGTGTAGAATGCACCATGAGAAACTTCGAAAAACTCAAGAAAGTATTAAAATAACTCGAAATCTGTTGAAACTGCGTAGGCTAGTGTAGAACTCAACACAACCCATGGGCACCAGGGGAAACTTCTAAAAACTCAAAAAAGGAAGAAAATAAGTCGAAAATTTCTGAAACAGCGTAGAATAGTTTGCAACGCAGTACAACAAATGTATGAGAAACGTCGAATAATTCAAAAAAGTAATAAAATAACTAAAAAACATCTGAAACAGCGTAGAATAGTTTAGAACTCAGCACAACCCATAGGCATCAGGAGAAACTTCTAAAAACTCAACAAAATAAGAAAATAACTCGAAAACTTCTGAAACAGCGCAGAGTAGTGTACAACGCAGCACAACCCATATGCACCATGCGAAAGTTCGAATAACTCAAGAAAGTATTAAAATAACTCGAAATCTGTTGAAACTGCGTAGGCTAGTGTAGAACTCAACACAACCCATGGGCACCAGGGCAAACATCTAAAAACTCAAAAAAGTAAGAACATAAGTCGAAAATTTCTGAAACTGCATAGAATAGTTTGCAACGCAGTACAACACATGTGCAACATGAGAAACGTCGTATAATTCAAAAAATAATAAAATAACATCTGAAACAGCGTAGACTAGTTCAGAACTCAGCGCAACCCATAGGCATCAGGAGAAACTTCTAAAAACTCAACAAAATAAGAAAATAACTCGAAAACTTCTGAAACAACTTAGAGTAGTGTAGAACGCAGCTCAACCCATATGCAGCATGAGAAACTTCGAAAAACTCAAGAAAGTATTAAAATAACTCGAAATCTGTTGAAACAGAGTAGGCTAATGTAGAACTCAGCACAACCCATGGGCACCAGGATAAACTGAAAACTCAAAAAAGTAAGAAAAAGACTCGGAAACTTCTGAAACAGCGTAGAATAGTTTGCAACGCAGCAGAACACATGTGCAACATGAGAAACGTCGGAAAATTCGAAAAAATAATAAAATAACTAGAAAACATCTCAAACAGCGTAGAATAGTTAAGAACTCAGCACAACCCATAGGCGCCAGGAGAAATTTCTAAAAACTCAACAAAATAAGAAAATAACTCGAAAACTTCTGAAACAGCGAAGGCTAGTGTAGAACGCAGCACAACACATAAGCGCCAGGAGAAACATCTAAAAACTCAACAAAATAAGAAAATAACTCGAAAACTTCTGAAACAGCGTAGAGTAGTGTAGAACGCAGCACAACCCATAAGCACCATGAGAAACTTCGAAAAACTCAAGAAAGTATTAAAATAACGCGAAATCTGTTGAAACAGCGAAGGCTAGTGTAGATCGCAGCGCAACACATATGCAACATGAGCAACGTCGAACAATTCAAAAAAGTAATAAAATAACTAGAAAACATCTGAAACAGCGTAGAGTAGTGCAGAACGCAGCTCAACCCATATGCACCATGAGAAACTTCGAAAAACTCAAGAAAGTATTAAAATAACTCGAAATCTGTTGAAACTGCGTAGGCTAGTGTAGAACTCAACACAACCCATGGGCACCAGGGGAAACTTCTAAAAACTCAAAAAAGGAAGAAAATAAGTCGAAAATTTCTGAAACAGCGTAGAATTGTTTGGAACGCAGTACAACACATGTGCAATATGAGAAACGTCGAATAATTCAAAAAAGTAATAAAATAACTAAAAAAACATCTGAAACAGCGTAGAATAGTTTGCAACGCAGTACAACACATGTGCAATATGAGAAACGTCGAATAATTCAAAAAGGTAATAAAATAACTAAAAAACATCTGAAACAGCGTAGAATAGTTTAGAACTCAGCACAACCCATAGGCATCAGGAGAAACTTCTAAAAACTCAACAAAATAAGAAAATAACTCGAAAACTTCTGAAACAGCGTACAGTAGTGTAGAACGCAGCACAACCCATATGCACCATGCGAAAGTTCGAATAACTCAAGAAAGTATTAAAATAACTCGAAATCTGTTGAAACTGCGTAGGCTAGTGTAGAACTCAACACAACCCATGGGCACCAGGGAAAACATCTAAAAACTCAAAAAAGTAAGAAAATAAGTCCAAAATTTCTGAAACTGCATAGAATAGTTTGCAACGCAGCACAACACATGTGCAACATGAGAAACGTCGAATAATTCAAAAAAGTAATAAAATAACATCTGAAACAGCGTAGACTAGTTCAGAACTCAGCACAACCCATAGGCATCAGGAGAAACTTCTAAAAACTCAACAAAATAAGAAAATAACTCGAAAACTTCTGAAACAGCGGAGAGTAGTGTAGAACGCAGCACAACACATATGCAACATGAGAAACGTAGAAAATTTCAACAAAGTAATAAAATACATCGAAGACCTCTGAAACAGCGTAGAATAGTTTAGAACTCAGCACAGCCCATAAACGCAAGGAGAAACTTCTAAAAACTCAACAAAATAAGAAAGTAACTCGAAAACCTATGAAACAGCGTAGAGTAGTGCAGAACGCAGCTCAACCCATATGCACCATGAGAAACTTCGAAAAAATCAAGAAAGTATTAAAATAACTCGAAATCTGTTGAAACTGCGTAGGCTAGTGTAGAACTCAACACAACCCATGGGCACCAGGGGAAACTTCTAAAAACTCAAAAAAGGAAGAAAATAAGTCGAAAATTTCTGAAACAGCGTAGAATAGTTTGCAACGCAGTACAACACATGTGCAACATGAGAAACGTCGAATAATTCAAAAAAGTAATAAAATAACTAAAAAACATCTGAAACAGGGTAGACTAGTTTATAACTCAGCACAAACCATAGGCATCAGGAGAAACTTCTAAAAACTCAACAAAATAAGAAAATAACTCGAAAACTTCTGAAACAGCGTAGGCTAGCGTAGAACGCAGCACAACACATATGCAACATGAGAAACTTCGGAAAACTCAAGAAAGTATTAAAATAACGCGAAATCTGTTGAAACAGCGTAGGCTAGTGTAGATCGCAGCGCAACACATATGCAACATGAGCAACGTCGAAACATTCATCAAAGTAATAAAATAACTCGAAAACATCTGAAACAGCGTAGCATAGTTTAGAACGCAGCACAACACATATGCAACATGAGAAAAATTTTAAAAAGTAATAAAATAACTAGAAAACATCTGAAACAGCGTAGAATAGTTTAGAACTCAGCACAACCCATAGGCACCTGGAGAAACTTCTAAAAACTCAACAAAATAAGAAAATAACTCGAAAACTTCTGAAACAGCGTAGAATAGTGTAGAACGCAGCTCAACCCATATGCACCATGAGAAATTTCGAAGACCTCAAGAAAGTATTTAAATAACTAGAAAACATCTGAAACAGCGTAGAATAGTTTCGAACTCAGCACAACCCATAGGCATCAGGAGAAACTTCTAAAAACTCAACAAAATAAGAAAATAACTCGAAAACTTCTGAAACAGCGTAGAGTAGTGTACAACGCAGCACAACCCATATGCACCATGCGAAAGTTCGAATAACTCAAGAAAGTATTAAAATAACTCGAAATCTGTTGAAACTGCGTAGGCTAGTGTAGAACTCAACACAACCCATGGGCACCAGGGAAAACATCTAAAAACTCAAAAAAGTAAGAAAATAAGTCGAAAAATTTCTGAAACTGCATAGAATAGTTTGCAACGCAGTACAACACATGTGCAACATGAGAAACGTCGTATAATTCAAAAAAGTAATAAAATAACATCTGAAACAGCGTAGACTAGTTCAGAACTCAGCACAACCCATAGGCATCAGGAGAAACTTCTAAAAACTCAACAAAATAAGAAAATAACTCGAAAACTTCTGAAACAACTTAGAGTAGTGTAGAACGCAGCTCAACCCATATGCAGCATGAGAAACTTCGAAAAACTCAAGAAAGTATTAAAATAACTCGAAATCTGTTGAAACAGAGTAGGCTAATGTAGAACTCAGCACAACCCATGGGCACCAGGATAAACTTTTAAAAACTCAAAAAAGTAAGAAAAAGACTCGGAAACTTCTGAAACAGCGTAGAATAGTTTGCAACGCAGCAGAACACATGTGCAACATGAGAAACGTCGGAAAATTCGAAAAAATAATAAAATAACTAGAAAACATCTCAAACAGCGTAGAATAGTTAAGAACTCAGCACAACCCATAGGCGCCAGGAGAAATTTCTAAAAACTCAACAAAATAAGAAAATAACTCGAAAACTTCTGAAACAGCGTAGAGTAGTGTAGAACGCAGCACAACACATATGCAACATGAGAAACGTAGAAAAATTCAACAAAGTAATAAAATAAATCTCAAACCTCTGAAACAGCGTAGAATAGTTTAGAACTCAGCACAACCCATAAGCGCCAGGAGAAACATCTAAAAACTCAACAAAATAAGAAAATAACTCGAAAACTTCTGAAACAGCGTAGAGTAGTGTAGAACGCAGCACAACCCATAAGCACCATGAGAAACTTCGAAAAACTCAAGAAAGTATTAAAATAACGCGAAATCTGTTGAAACAGCGAAGGCTAGTGTAGATCGCAGCGCAACACATATGCAACATGAGCAACGTCGAACAATTCAAAAAAGTAATAAAATAACTAGAAAACATCTGAAACAGCGTAGAATAGTTTAGAGCTCAGCACAACCCATAGGCACCTGGAGAAATTTCTAAAAACTCAACAAAATAAGATAATAACTCGAAAACTTCTGAAACAGCGTAGAGTAGTGCAGAACGCAGCTCAACCCATATGCACCATGAGAAACTTCGAAAAACTCAAGAAAGTATTAAAATAACTCGAAATCTGTTGAAACTGCGTAGGCTAGTGTAGAACTCAACACAACCCATGGGCACCAGGGGAAACTTCTAAAAACTCAAAAAAGGAAGAAAATAAGTCGAAAATTTCTGAAACAGCGTAGAATAGTTTGCAACGCAGTACAACACATGTGCAATATAAGAAACGTCGAATAATTCAAAAAGGTAATAAAATAACTAAAAAACATCTGAAACAGCGTAGAATAGTTTAGAACTCAGCACAACCCATAGGCATCAGGAGAAACTTCTAAAAACTCAACAAAATAAGAAAATAACTCGAAAACTTCTGAAACAGCGTAGAGTAGTGTAGAACGCAGCACAACCCATACGCACCATGCGAAAGTTCGAATAACTCAAGAAAGTATTAAAATAACTCGAAATCTGTTGAAACTGCGTAGGCTAGTGTAGAACTCAACACAACCCATGGGCACCAGGGGAAACATCTAAAAACTCAAAAAAGTTAGAAAATAAGTCGAAAATTTCTGAAACTGCATAGAATAGTTTGCAACGCAGCACAACACATGTGCAACATGAGAAACGTCGAATAATTCAAAAAAGTAATAAAATAACATCTGAAACAGCGTAGACTAGTTCAGAACTCAGCACAACCCATAGGCATCAGGAGAAACTTCTAAAAACTCAACAAAATAAGAAAATAACTCGAAAACTTCTGAAACAATTTAGAGTAGTGTAGAACGCAGCTCAACCCATGTGCAGCATGAGAAACTTCGAAAAACTCAAGAAAGTATTAAAATAACTCGAAATCTGTTGAAACAGCGTAGGCTAGTGTAGAACTCAGCACAACCCATGGGCACCAGGATAAACTTCTAAAAACTCAAAAAAGTAAGACAAAGACTCGGAAACTTCTGAAACAGCGTAGAATAGTTTGCAACGCAGCAGAACACATGTACAACATGAGAAACGTCGGAAAATTCGAAAAAATAATACAATAACTAGAAAACATCTCAAACAGCGTAGAATAGTTAAGAACTCAGCACAACCCATAGGCGCCAGGAGAAATTTCTAAAAACTCAACAAAATAAGAAAATAACTCGAAAACTTCTGAAACAGCGTAGAATAGTGTAGAACGCAGCACAACACATATGCAACATGAGAAACGTAGAAAAAGTCATCAAAGTAAGAAAATAAGTCGAAAATTTCTGAAACAGCGTAGAATAGTTTAGAACTCAGCACAACCCATAGGCACCATGAGAAACTTCGAAAAACTCAAGAAAGTATTAAAATAACGCGAAATCTGTTGAAACAGCGAAGGCTAGTGTAAATCGCAGCGCAACACATATGCAACATGAGCAACGTCGAAAAATTCATCAAAGTAAGAAAATAACTAGAAAACATCTGAAACAGCGTAGAATAGTTTAGAACTCAGCACAACCCATAGGCATCAGGAGAAACTTCTAAAAACTCAACAAAATAAGAAAATAACTCGAAAACTTATGAAACAGCGTAGAGTAGTGCAGAACGCAGCTCAACCCATATGCACCATGAGAAACTTCGAAAAACTCAAGAAAGTATTAAAATAACTCGAAATCTGTTGAAACTGCGTAGGCTAGTGTAGAACTCAACACAACCCATGGGCACCAGGGGAAACTTCTAAAAACTCAAAAAAGGAAGAAAATAAGTCGAAAATTTCTGAAACAGCGTAGAATAGTTTGCAACGCAGTACAACACATGTGCAACATGAGAAACGTCGAATAATTCAAAAAAGTAATAAAATAACTAAAAAACATCTGAAACAGGGTAGACTAGTTTATAACTCAGCACAAACCATAGGCATCAGGAGAAACTTCTAAAAACTCAACAAAATAAGAAAATAACTCGAAAACTTCTGAAACAGCGTAGAGTAGTGTAGAACGCAGCACAACACATATGCAACATGAGAAACGTAGAAAATTTCAACAAAGTAATAAAATACATCGAAGACCTCTGAAACAGCGGAGAATAGTTTAGAACTCAGCACAGCCCATAAACGCAAGGAGAAACTTCTAAAAACTCAACAAAATAAGAAAGTAACTCGAAAACCTATGAAACAGCGTAGAGTAGTGCAGAACGCAGCTCAACCCATATGCACCATGAGAAACTTCGAAAAACTCAAGAAAGTATTAAAATAACTCGAAATCTGTTGAAACTGCGTAGGCTAGTGTAGAACTCAACACAACCCATGGGCACCAGGGGAAACTTCTAAAAACTCAAAAAAGGAAGAAAATAAGTCGAAAATTTCTGAAACAGCGTAGAATAGTTTGCAACGCAGTACAACACATGTGCAACATGAGAAACGTCGAATGATTCAAAAAAGTAATAAAATAACTAAAAAACATCTGAAACAGCGTAGAATAGTTTAGAACTCAGCACAACCCATAGGCATCAGGAGAAACTTCTAAAAACTCAACAAAATAAGAAAATAACTCGAAAACTTCTGAAACAGCGTAGAGTAGTGTAGAACTCAGCACAACCCATATGCACCATGCGAAAGTTCGAATAACTCAAGAAAGTATTAAAATAACTCGAAATCTGTTGAAACTGCGTAGGCTAGTGTAGAACTCAACACAACCCATGGGCACCAGGGAAAACAACTAAAAACTTAAAAAATAAGAAAATAACTCGAAAACTTCTGAAACAGCGTAGAGTAGTGTAGAACGCAGCACAACCCATAAGCACCATGAGAAACTTCGAAAAACTCAAGAAAGTATTAAAATAACGCGAAATCTGTTGAAACAGCGAAGGCTAGTGTAGATCGCAGCGCAACACATATGCAACATGAGCAACGTCGAACAATTCAAAAAAGTAATAAAATAACTAGAAAACATCTGAAACAGCGTAGAATAGTTTAGAGCTCAGCACAACCCATAGGCACCTGGAGAAATTTCTAAAAACTCAACAAAATAAGATAATAACTCGAAAACTTCTGAAACAGCGTAGAGTAGTGCAGAACGCAGCTCAACCCATATGCACCATGAGAAACTTCGAAAAACTCAAGAAAGTATTAAAATAACTCGAAATCTGTTGAAACTGCGTAGGCTAGTGTAGAACTCAACACAACCCATGGGCACCAGGGGAAACTTCTAAAAACTCAAAAAAGGAAGAAAATAAGTCGAAAATTTCTGAAACAGCGTAGAATAGTTTGCAACGCAGTACAACACATGTGCAATATAAGAAACGTCGAATAATTCAAAAAGGTAATAAAATAACTAAAAAACATCTGAAACAGCGTAGAATAGTTTAGAACTCAGCACAACCCATAGGCATCAGGAGAAACTTCTAAAAACTCAACAAAATAAGAAAATAACTCGAAAACTTCTGAAACAGCGTAGAGTAGTGTAGAACGCAGCACAACCCATACGCACCATGCGAAAGTTCGAATAACTCAAGAAAGTATTAAAATAACTCGAAATCTGTTGAAACTGCGTAGGCTAGTGTAGAACTCAACACAACCCATGGGCACCAGGGAAAACATCTAAAAACTCAAAAAAGTAAGAAAATAAGTCGAAAATTTCTGAAACTGCATAGAATAGTTTGCAACGCAGCACAACACATGTGCAACATGAGAAACGTCGAATAATTCAAAATAGTAATAAAATAACATCTGAAACAGCGTAGACTAGTTCAGAACTCAGCACAACCCATAGGCATCAGGAGAAACTTCTAAAAACTCAACAAAATAAGAAAATAACTCGAAAACTTCTGAAACAATTTAGAGTAGTGTAGAACGCAGCTCAACCCATGTGCAGCATGAGAAACTTCGAAAAACTCAAGAAAGTATTAAAATAACTCGAAATCTGTTGAAACAGCGTAGGCTAGTGTAGAACTCAGCACAACCCATGGGCACCAGGATAAACTTCTAAAAACTCAAAAAAGTAAGACAAAGACTCGGAAACTTCTGAAACAGCGTAGAATAGTTTGCAACGCAGCAGAACACATGTACAACATGAGAAACGTCGGAAAATTCGAAAAAATAATACAATAACTAGAAAACATCTCAAACAGCGTAGAATAGTTAAGAACTCAGCACAACCCATAGGCGCCAGGAGAAATTTCTAAAAACTCAACAAAATAAGAAAATAACTCGAAAACTTCTGAAACAGCGTAGAATAGTGTAGAACGCAGCACAACACATATGCAACATGAGAAACGTAGAAAAAGTCATCAAAGTAAGAAAATAAGTCGAAAATTTCTGAAACAGCGTAGAATAGTTTAGAACTCAGCACAACCCATAGGCACCATGAGAAACTTCGAAAAACTCAAGAAAGTATTAAAATAACGCGAAATCTGTTGAAACAGCGAAGGCTAGTGTAAATCGCAGCGCAACACATATGCAACATGAGCAACGTCGAAAAATTCATCAAAGTAAGAAAATAACTAGAAAACATCTGAAACAGCGTAGAATAGTTTAGAACTCAGCACAACCCATAGGCATCAGGAGAAACTTCTAAAAACTCAACAAAATAAGAAAATAACTCGAAAACTTATGAAACAGCGTAGAGTAGTGCAGAACGCAGCTCAACCCATATGCACCATGAGAAACTTCGAAAAACTCAAGAAAGTATTAAAATAACTCGAAATCTGTTGAAACTGCGTAGGCTAGTGTAGAACTCAACACAACCCATGGGCACCAGGGGAAACTTCTAAAAACTCAAAAAAGGAAGAAAATAAGTCGAAAATTTCTGAAACAGCGTAGAATAGTTTGCAACGCAGTACAACACATGTGCAACATGAGAAACGTCGAATAATTCAAAAAAGTAATAAAATAACTAAAAAACATCTGAAACAGGGTAGACTAGTTTATAACTCAGCACAAACCATAGGCATCAGGAGAAACTTCTAAAAACTCAACAAAATAAGAAAATAACTCGAAAACTTCTGAAACAGCGTAGAGTAGTGTAGAACGCAGCACAACACATATGCAACATGAGAAACGCAGAAAATTTCAACAAAGTAATAAAATACATCGAAGACCTCTGAAACAGCGGAGAATAGTTTAGAACTCAGCACAGCCCATAAACGCAAGGAGAAACTTCTAAAAACTCAACAAAATAAGAAAGTAACTCGAAAACCTATGAAACAGCGTAGAGTAGTGCAGAACGCAGCTCAACCCATATGCACCATGAGAAACTTCGAAAAACTCAAGAAAGTATTAAAATAACTCGAAATCTGTTGAAACTGCGTAGGCTAGTGTAGAACTCAACACAACCCATGGGCACCAGGGGAAACTTCTAAAAACTCAAAAAAGGAAGAAAATAAGTCGAAAATTTCTGAAACAGCGTAGAATAGTTTGCAACGCAGTACAACACATGTGCAACATGAGAAACGTCGAATGATTCAAAAAAGTAATAAAATAACTAAAAAACATCTGAAACAGCGTAGAATAGTTTAGAACTCAGCACAGCCCATAAACGCAAGGAGAAACTTCTAAAAACTCAACAAAATAAGAAAATAACTCGAAAACTTCTGAAACAGCGTAGAGTAGTGTAGAACGCAGCACAACCCATATGCACCATGCGAAAGTTCGAATAACTCAAGAAAGTATTAAAATAACTCGAAATCTGTTGAAACTGCGTAGGCTAGTGTAGAACTCAACACAACCCATGGGCACCAGGGAAAACAACTAAAAACTCAACAAAATAAGAAAATAACTCGAAAACTTCTGAAACAGCGTAGAGTAGTGTAGAACGCAGCACAACCCATAAGCACCATGAGAAACGTAGAAAATTTCAACAAAGTAATAAAATACATCGAAAACTTTTGAAACAGCGTAGAGTAGTGTAGAACGCAGCACAACCCATATGCACCATGCGAAACTTCGAAAAACTCAAGAAAGTATTAAAATAACGCGAAATCTGTTGAAACAGCGAAGGCTAGTGTAGATCGCAGCGCAACACATATGCAACATGAGCAACGTCGAATGATTCAAAAAAGTAATAAAATAACTAGAAAACATCTGAAACAGCGTAGAATAGTTTAGAGCTCAGCACAACCCATAGGCACCTGGAGAAATTTCTAAAAACTCAACAAAATAAGATAATAACTCGAAAACTTCTGAAACAGCGTAGAGTAGTGCAGAACGCAGCTCAACCCATATGCACCATGAGAAACTTCGAAAAACTCAAGAAAGTATTAAAATAACTCGAAATCTGTTGAAACTGCGTAGGCTAGTGTAGAACTCAACACAACCCATGGGCACCAGGGGAAACTTCTAAAAACTCAAAAAAGGAAGAAAATAAGTCGAAAATTTCTGAAACAGCGTAGAATAGTTTGCAACGCAGTACAACACATGTGCAATATAAGAAACGTCGAATAATTCAAAAAGGTAATAAAATAACTAAAAAACATCTGAAACAGCGTAGAATAGTTTAGAACTCAGCACAACCCATAGGCATCAGGAGAAACTTCTAAAAACTCAACAAAATAAGAAAATAACTCGAAAACTTCTGAAACAGCGTAGAGTAGTGTGGAACGCAGCACAACCCATACGCACCATGCGAAAGTTCGAATAACTCAAGAAAGTATTAAAATAACTCGAAATCTGTTGAAACTGCGTAGGCTAGTGTAGAACTCAACACAACCCATGGGCACCAGGGAAAACATCTAAAAACTCAAAAAAGTAAGAAAATAAGTCGAAAATTTCTGAAACTGCATAGAATAGTTTGCAACGCAGCACAACACATGTGCAACATGAGAAACGTCGAATAATTCAAAAAAGTAATAAAATAACATCTGAAACAGCGTAGACTAGTTCAGAACTCAGCACAACCCATAGGCATCAGGAGAAACTTCTAAAAACTCAACAAAATAAGAAAATAACTCGAAAACTTCTGAAACAATTTAGAGTAGTGTAGAACGCAGCTCAACCCATGTGCAGCATGAGAAACTTCGAAAAACTCAAGAAAGTATTAAAATAACTCGAAATCTGTTGAAACAGCGTAGGCTAGTGTAGAACTCAGCACAACCCATGGGCACCAGGATAAACTTCTAAAAACTCAAAAAAGTAAGACAAAGACTCGGAAACTTCTGAAACAGCGTAGAATAGTTTGCAACGCAGCAGAACACATGTACAACATGAGAAACGTCGGAAAATTCGAAAAAATAATACAATAACTAGAAAACATCTCAAACAGCGTAGAATAGTTAAGAACTCAGCACAACCCATAGGCGCCAGGAGAAATTTCTAAAAACTCAACAAAATAAGAAAATAACTCGAAAACTTCTGAAACAGCGTAGAATAGTGTAGAACGCAGCACAACACATATGCAACATGAGAAACGTAGAAAAATTCAACAAAGTAATAAAATAAATCTCAAACCTCTGAAACAGCGTAGAATAGTTTAGAACTCAGCACAACCCATAAGCGCCAGGAGAAATATCTAAAAACTCAACAAAATAAGAAAATAACTCGAAAACTTCTGACACAGCGTAGAGTAGTGTAGAACGCAGCACAACCCATAAGCACCATGAGAAACTTCGAAAAACTCAAGAAAGTATTAAAATAACGCGAAATCTGTTGAAACAGCGAAGGCTAGTGTAAATCGCAGCGCAACACATATGCAACATGAGCAACGTCGAAAAATTCATCAAAGTAAGAAAATAAGTCGAAAATTTCTGAAACAGCGTAGAATAGTTCAGAACGCAGCACAACACATATGCAACATTAGAAAGGTCGAACAATTCAAAAAAGTAATAAAATAACTAGAAAACATCTGAAACAGCGTAGAATAGTTTAGAACTCAGCACAACCCATAGGCATCAGGAGAAACTTCTAAAAACTCAACAAAATAAGAAAATAACTCGAAAACTTCTGAAACAGCGTAGAGTAGTGCAGAACGCAGCTCAACCCATATGCACCATGAGAAACTTCGAAAAACTCAAGAAAGTATTAAAATAACTCGAAATCTGTTGAAACTGCGTAGGCTAGTGTAGAACTCAACACAACCCATGGGCACCAGGGGAAACTTCTAAAAACTCAAAAAAGGAAGAAAATAAGTCGAAAATTTCTGAAACAGCGTAGAATAGTTTGCAACGCAGTACAACACATGTGCAACATGAGAAACGTCGAATAATTCAAAAAAGTAATAAAATAACTAAAAAACATCTGAAACAGGGTAGACTAGTTTATAACTCAGCACAAACCATAGGCATCAGGAGAAACTTCTAAAAACTCAACAAAATAAGAAAATAACTCGAAAACTTCTGAAACAGCGTAGAGTAGTGTAGAACGCAGCACAACCGATATGCACCTTGCGAAAGTTCGAATAACTCAAGAAACTTTTAAAATAACTCGAAATCTGTTGCAACAGCGTAGGCTAGTTTACAACGCAGCACAACACATATGCAACATGAGAAAAATTTAAAAAAGTAATAAAATAACTCGAAATCTGTTGAAACAGCGTAGGCTAGCGTAGAACGCAGCACAACACATATGCAACATGAGAAACTTCGGAAAACTCAAGAAAGTATTAAAATAACGCGAAATCTGTTGAAACAGCGTAGGCTAGTGTAGATCGCAGCGCAACACATATGCAACATGAGCAACGTCGAAACATTCATCAAAGTAATAAAATAACTCGAAAACATCTGAAACAGCGTAGCATAGTTTAGAACGCAGCACAACACATATGCAACATGAGAAAAATTTTAAAAAGTAATAAAATAACTAGAAAACATCTGAAACAGCGTAGAATAGTTTAGAACTCAGCACAACCCATAGGCACCTGGAGAAACTTCTAAAAACTCAACAAAATAAGAAAATAACTCGAAAACTTCTGAAACAGCGTAGAATAGTGTAGAATGCACCATGAGAAACTTCGAAAAACTCAAGAAAGTATTAAAATAACTCGAAATCTGTTGAAACTGCGTAGGCTAGTGTAGAACTCAACACAACCCATGGGCACCAGGGGAAACTTCTAAAAACTGAAAAAAGGAAGAAAATAAGTCGAAAATTTCTGAAACAGCGTAGAATAGTTTGCAACGCAGTACAACAAATGTATGAGAAACGTCGAATAATTCAAAAAAGTAATAAAATAACTAAAAAACATCTGAAACAGCGTAGAATAGTTTAGAACTCAGCACAACCCATAGGCATCAGGAGAAACTTCTAAAAACTCAACAAAATAAGAAAATAACTCGAAAACTTCTGAAACAGCGCAGAGTAGTGTACAACGCAGCACAACCCATATGCACCATGCGAAAGTTCGAATAACTCAAGAAAGTATTAAAATAACTCGAAATCTGTTGAAACTGCGTAGGCTAGTGTAGAACTCAACACAACCCATGGGCACCAGGGCAAACATCTAAAAACTCAAAAAAGTAAGAACATAAGTCGAAAATTTCTGAAACTGCATAGAATAGTTTGCAACGCAGTACAACACATGTGCAACATGAGAAACGTCGTATAATTCAAAAAATAATAAAATAACATCTGAAACAGCGTAGACTAGTTCAGAACTCAGCACAACCCATAGGCATCAGGAGAAACTTCTAAAAACTCAACAAAATAAGAAAATAACTCGAAAACTTCTGAAACAATTTAGAGTAGTGTAGAACGCAGCTCAACCCATGTGCAGCATGAGAAACTTCGAAAAACTCAAGAAAGTATTAAAATAACTCGAAATCTGTTGAAACAGCGTAGGCTAGTGTAGAACTCAGCACAACCCATGGGCACCAGGATAAACTTCTAAAAACTCAAAAAAGTAAGACAAAGACTCGGAAACTTCTGAAACAGCGTAGAATAGTTTGCAACGCAGCAGAACACATGTACAACATGAGAAACGTCGGAAAATTCGAAAAAATAATACAATAACTAGAAAACATCTCAAACAGCGTAGAATAGTTAAGAACTCAGCACAACCCATAGGCGCCAGGAGAAATTTCTAAAAACTCAACAAAATAAGAAAATAACTCGAAAACTTCTGAAACAGCGTAGAATAGTGTAGAACGCAGCACAACACATATGCAACATGAGAAACGTAGAAAAAGTCATCAAAGTAAGAAAATAAGTCGAAAATTTCTGAAACAGCGTAGAATAGTTTAGAACTCAGCACAACCCATAGGCACCATGAGAAACTTCGAAAAACTCAAGAAAGTATTAAAATAACGCGAAATCTGTTGAAACAGCGAAGGCTAGTGTAAATCGCAGCGCAACACATATGCAACATGAGCAACGTCGAAAAATTCATCAAAGTAAGAAAATAACTAGAAAACATCTGAAACAGCGTAGAATAGTTTAGAACTCAGCACAACCCATAGGCATCAGGAGAAACTTCTAAAAACTCAACAAAATAAGAAAATAACTCGAAAACTTATGAAACAGCGTAGAGTAGTGCAGAACGCAGCTCAACCCATATGCACCATGAGAAACTTCGAAAAACTCAAGAAAGTATTAAAATAACTCGAAATCTGTTGAAACTGCGTAGGCTAGTGTAGAACTCAACACAACCCATGGGCACCAGGGGAAACTTCTAAAAACTCAAAAAAGGAAGAAAATAAGTCGAAAATTTCTGAAACAGCGTAGAATAGTTTGCAACGCAGTACAACACATGTGCAACATGAGAAACGTCGAATAATTCAAAAAAGTAATAAAATAACTAAAAAACATCTGAAACAGGGTAGACTAGTTTATAACTCAGCACAAACCATAGGCATCAGGAGAAACTTCTAAAAACTCAACAAAATAAGAAAATAACTCGAAAACTTCTGAAACAGCGTAG